>NC_053160.1:178202340-178502340 GCF_016835505.1 Polypterus senegalus | reverse complement strand
TATATAATATGTTGTACAATATCTCTGAAATAATAAAAAAGGGCATGACCCTTGTTTTGTTCTTATTGGGGCTCTTCAGGTGTGCTTGATAACTGTGTACTGTGCTCTGAAGTGGGGAGCGGGAAACAGAGCTGCCCCAAGAAGAAATAAACAGAGAAATAATAATAATAGAAAAGAGTATGCATAGAGGAAAGATGATGACATTAGTGATGTGACACTTTACCTTTCAATATGGAGGTGGCCACTCAAAATCTCACATCCAACTCCAGTGGACATCGCTGAATAAATTCAGAATGTAAACCACCTATGATAAGCGATCATGACAGCTGTAGCACTCATCACAGCAGGTATCACAAAAGGAGCATGGAGAGAAATTGAACATTGCTTTGATATTTGAATCACTTTGATGTTCACCAAGCTACCTGTGGTGCTCACACCAAGATGTCAAGACTTGTTAAAGTAAGGACAAAATGAAGCCTTTTCTCTTCTGTTTCATTAAAAATGATGCGTCATGGAAAATGTGCTGGGCTATAAATCAATGAATCATTTAATCACAGACTGATTGGACTGTGACATTCTCAAATGACTCTGCTTAATCAGTTTATCTATCATTATTGGACTAAACGATTATTGTGTTACACTATATCCATCCATTATCCAACCCGCTATATCCTAACTACAGGGTCATGGGGATCTGCTGGAGCCAATCCCAGCCAACACAGGGCGCGAGGCAGGAAACAAACCCCGGGCAGGACACCAGCACACCGCAGATTACACTATATACTGTAGTTATATATACCAGGTAACTAAGGTTTGCATTTTGCAAGACATTTTCTTTTTTTTATGGAACACATAACACAGTTGCTGTAATAGTACATAAAGCTACAGAGAAATGTACACAATACTAATAATGTACTTATGAAAAATTAAGGGAGACTGAAGAGGAGCTTCTATTCTCAGTCCATCCATATTATAAATGAAAACAGTGCCTCAGACTATATGATGTCCTATTGCCATGTTTTTGTATACTTTTCATTAAGTGATTTATTATATAATATTTTTACAGTTTACTATATAATAAAATGCTATTGTACCTGTGTGCATGTGGCAATGACAATAAAGATCTATCTATCTATCTATCTCTCTATCTATCTATGTTGGCTTTCATATCTATCTATCTATCTGTGTTTACATGTGTGTATGTGTGTTCAGTCCCTCCAAGCAATCTAATTGGTCAGATTGGCTATGGTATATATAGCCGTGAAACAGGACAGTGAGGAGGCCCCCGACCGGCTCCCCACTCCTGACATCAGGCTTCCCCCTCCCCGCAGCCCACAGCCTCTGCCTCAGATTAGTGCAAATATGTTGCTGCTGCAAGCGAACTATGATTCTTAGCACAATGAGAGAAGTCACAAAATCAACCAGAATGTTCAAGCAAATTATAGAAAACAAAATGATCTAAATCCGTTAAGCATTTCTCTCATTCGCTAGCTAAGTGGAGGTAAGGAACGTTCATCATTTTCCCCTGCGTGTCTCGCTGTTTAAATAAATAAATCGGTACCGCAAGCGAACTATGATACATAGCGTAATCAGAGAAGTTGTAAAATCAATCAGAATGTTCAAGCAAATTATAGAAATAAACCCGATCTAAATCCGTTAAGTAGTTCTCTTGTTTGCTACCTAAGCGGAGGTGAGGTAAACATCTCACGGCTGGTGTGTGAGTAAGGAGAGTCCCGTCCTCTCCCCTTGGCCCACTGCATGTATGTTGGATTCATGCAAATAAATCAGTACCGCAAGCAAGCTATGATATTTAATGAGAGAAGTCGTAAAATCAACCGGAATGTTCAAACAAATTATAGAAAAAACCCGATCTAAATCCGTTAAGTAGTTCTCTCGTGAAAAGCGGACAGACATACATACAGAAATTGGATCATATATATGTAAAAATAATTAATTTGGATGAAAAACTAATAAACCAACCAGAGTAAAATGTATGCTTTGATTGACACTGTATGCAAATTCAATAGTTTATAAAATAAATCTGTATCCTTTGTTTCTCCGACCATTCTGATCATGCTCTTTGTTCAAGCTTTAGCTGAAGAATAATAAATGGCACATATTGACAACATTTTCTCTTGCCTGATTACTGATTTCTCCTGTTAGAGGATAAGTTTCTTTCTTTAATGAAGATGTTGAGTTCTACCACACACAAGAAAGGCAAGGAGCATCCTGCCTTGACCAGGAGGTGGGTAAGAGATGCTCTTGTGGAAGTGGGTTCACTGAAATCCCAGGAGAGGTGAACTGAAGATCCTTACCCAGCTGTCAAGCCAGTATAATGGATAAATAGGTGGAAACTATCAGGTTGAACCTTCTGCATGGTAGATAGCAGCACCCTGAGGCTTCAGCTCCCGTATAGTCACCCGCAGGGCATGCTGGAAACTGTAGTGCTGGGGAGCAGTCTTATTATATGCCATGGGTGCTGCCAGGGGGTGCTATGGGGACTCATGGTCCCCACATCTTGCAGACATCTGCTTGACCTGAACGTACTTCAAGGTCCATTTTAAAAGTGGCTGCTCTGCTCTACCTGAGAAGTCAATGTTGGGAGGCATAGGACAAAACTCTTTAGAGGAGTGGAAGGAGAGAGAAGGAATTGTACTTCTGTGTTTTACCACACTTTGATTGTGCTTACCTGTTTGTCAAGGTAATGTTCTTAATAAAATGTGACAATCTTTGAATCCGTGACTCTGTTAGGTGTGATTGTGTCTGGGGTTTGGGGTTCATTGGCGCCCCCTAATGCCTACTAATGCTTTATAATTGTGCAACAATATTTTTATAATCAATGCACAGTACAATTTTATTGGAAGCCAATGTGAAAAATGACAAATCCTTTGGTAATACACCCAGGCGTCTATTTCTGGTTCTTGTAAGCATGCAAGCTCTACATACACTCTGTAAAGGGCACACAAAGCAAAAGATAAAAGGTCTGGGGGACCCAAAGGCAAACCCCATATATTGTATGTGCAAAAGACGTAAAAGAAATCACGTGGTACTGCGCAAATTGTTGATTGTTTACTTCTCAAGATGTTCATCTCTTAAAATGGGGTCTGCCCCCTCTATGAGGAATTCTGGGAGGAAGAGGCGGGCCCTGGTGGTCCGACCATTGGAAGTGATATCAGAGTGGGAGTGGTGTCGATCTTCCTTTCTGCAGAAGGAGAGGAAGAAGAGAGAGTGTTATTAGAGAGTGCCCCTTTATGTCTTGGCGGTAAATCACACTTGGGTTGCTCCCCGAGCACACATGTGCGAAAACTCAATTTACATTACCTGGACTGAATGCATATTTGTTGTTTTGTATGATATTTTAGGGTAATGCTTCATTTATTTTCCTTTGTTTTTGTATACACACAAGATCTGTCCATCTATCTATCTATCTATCTATCTATCTATCTATCTATCTATCTATCTAATCCTGCCCACTATGCTAAAATATCGATCAATCTAATCCTGCCATCTACGCTAAAACTTCTATCTATCTATTATATAGTGCCTCTATCTATCTATTTATTACATTTTTTTAATTATATAACTGCTGTCATGGGAAGGTTAGTTGTCGTGAGATGCTCTCATATTTGTACCTTCATCCACACATCTCAGCTTCTCAAAGTATTCAGTATTTCCTGTTTATCTCAGTAGATGTGATTTCTGGAGACATTCAGATACCCACAGAGTTCATGCCTGAGGTTTTTCACAAAGGTGGCTGCTGTCTTAATGCATGATATGTTTTGAGTGCCGTTTGATTTAGTTACTTCTTGTATCTATTACAGTGTAAGCAACAAATTGGAAGGTGACAGGCTATGAGCACTAAAAGCTACCAGGAAAAAATATTAACATGGTAACTGGGGTTACACAACCCATTAAAGACCATTGAGGAATTGTAATAATAGTGGAATATGTGATGAGAAACCAAAGGATGAGATGACTGCTAACTGCAATTGATAAATAAATCAGCTCTGTGCAAGTAATAAAAAAAAACGCAACAGAGCACACATTGTAAATATCGGCATTAATAATGAATGTGTTTTTGTAAGATTAAAACTGAAGCAAATGTGAGCACTTCCTTTTCATATGTGTTGAAAAAAGAACTTGTAGTGCCAGCTCTCAAAAACGTTTGCGGCCAACGCTGCAAACAGATTTTAGGGACTGATGTTTGGTTTTCTTTTTGTGTGACAGGTGACCCAACTACTACCCGAGGGTCACAGGACTTCAGCGTCTTGGGGGTGACAGGTCTACATTGTTACATATTGTTATTAATTCACCTTCAATTTTCAACTGTTTAATCCGGTTATCTTTAAATACAGAATTTTACCATCATCATTAGCGTTTGTTCTCACTAAAAACAAGTAGTTTTTTGGCTTGAAAAATTACATTTTTATGAACTGTCATCTTTCTACTGTAAAACATGCAAGACACTAAAAGTACAAAGTCAGAAGTGTAGAAAGTATAACATTGATACACATAATAATAATGTGAATAGCACACTGAACATGTGCGAGTGACGCGAGAATCACTTTAAGATTCGGTTTCACTGCTTCAATGTCACTGCCTGAAAACAGATTCACTTTGTTATCACTGCTTATGAGGCTAGGGCAGGGGTCCTCAATCACGGTCCTGGAGAGCCGCAGTGGCTGCAGGGTTTTTGCTCCAACCCAGTTGCTTAATAAAAAGCACTTATTGCTAAACTAACACTTCTGCTTCACTTTAGTGATTTTGAGCCCTTATTGCTTAATTTTGTCTTAAACAGCTATTTTAATTGCTCCTTATTATCAATAACATGCAAATGACAAGAGAGAGTAGCATTTCTCCATTTATCTTATTTACATTTACACCTGTGTGTATTTATCTGCCATATTGGGTTTAATTAAATACTTGGAAGAAAAATGAAGAGAAAAAAGTGAAGGACTGAGAATTACTCGTCCATTTTAGCCTTCAAATCATTTGCATGATAGAAAGGGAAAGAAAAACTATTGGGTTTAATTAAATACTTGGAAGTAAAATGAAGAGAAAAAAGTGAAGGACTGAGAACTACTCATCCATTTTAGCCTTCAAATCATTTGCATGATAGAAAGGGAAAGAAAAACTAGGATATGCGAATAAACTGACATAGCAGAGTTAATTTAATTTCATAGCTTGTTAGTGCTTTATTGGCAAGAATTGCTTTCTAATTAAGCAACCAGGTCAGAACAAAAACCTGCAGCCACTGCGGCTCTCCAGGACTGGGATTGAGGACCCCTGGGCTAGGAGAAGGTGCGTCTACACCATTTCCAGAGTAACGCTCAGCACTAGCGCTGTTGGCACTTTTACAGCCCGAGTAATCCTCGAGTCTTACACGAGACACGTCTATACCATTACCTGAGTGGCACTCGGGACTAATGCTTTTAGCACTGATGTTACAGCCCGAGTGATGCTCGGGTCTAATATTAAGGAGATTAAGCATTGGAGCAGGTGGCATGTGACTTTTATAGGGGTCATGTGACTTAATAACAGTATATTACAGTATTTGTTGTGGTACATGAACAATCTGCGGTGGAATGCGCGGGTGAAGTCTGGTGAAGATTTTTTTTTCATTTGTTCTCGCCCTGCAAATGAGTATGTAGTTGTAACTTTACTTTGCTGTAACGTTAAGATGAATCAATATGGTTGAGCCTATTTAACTTTACTTTAGCTTAATTACTGATAGATGGCTAACATAAGTTAAACTTTTGAGATAAACAGAGATACCACTAATGCACTCTATGAACTATGTCTTGTTTCAGTAAATGCTGTTTAAGTAATATTGCCTTGTGGAATCCCGTACTTTACATACGTAACATTAAGCTAATGTTAGTGTAACCTCATCCTGCAAATCATGGAGTGGTATTTTATTTTGTTTGTAGAGTTACAAAGTGCATCCGTAAGATTTCAAGCCTTCGATTAAATGACTATGCTAAGTTTGCCTAAATATCTGTGAGTGTGTAATTTAACAACTTGCTAGCTAAGTGATAAATGAACGCTATGCTAGATTAATGTAGCTAATGCTGTCCTCCCTGTATTAACTTATTGATACGCCGTTCTTGTAAGATAACATCGTCGTGTGAGAGAGTAAGTTCATTTTCGACTTTCTGTCTAATTGTTCGCTGGTAACGTTAATGTAGCTGCGTTTTCCAAAGTTACCAAAGTTCAGCAGCTCTAACTCAAAAATGGGATTCAACAAAGGCCTGACGCGCAAAAATGATTCCACAGACAAAATATCTTCGTTTTTAAAAGTTTAGTTAAGTTTCATAGTAAAACAGTTCATACAAAAAAGAAAATTAAAATATCAAAAAAGGGAACAAATTCATGTTAAGAAAAGTTCAGTTCTAAGCTTAATTTTGTTACATCTCAAATCGTTACTATTTACTTAACATTTCTGAACCACTTCAAAATGGTCAGAAAACTTTATGCTTATCCCATCTCTGAGTAGAAAATATGTCTTTTAAGTCCCTATGTACTGGGACCTGTTCTAAACACAACTGCATCTATTATCACACTGTTTCTCAGTTATAGTAAGAAGGTTATATCTCTTACTAGCTTATCGGGGGAAAAGACTACACCACTGTCTATGACTATGGAAGAAATTTACTGTATATTTTATTCAAATTAAGCAAACATTAATATGAGTTTAAGTCAAAACTTTAACTTTCTAAGATTGGCTCTTACAGTTAACACTGTTGGACAATTTGGCGAGGAGCTCTAGGATGAAGCGTATTCTAGCAGAACCACTAAACAGCAATCGTTTCCATTTCAAGTTATAAAAAATGTATAAAAAAAAGTTTTGTCCTATTTTATGTAAAAATGTTACCAAACCGTAAATCTTGGTAACAGAAAGGTGCTGTTAATTTTATAGTCATTTTCTGGAAGCCCTGCTGCCAGTTCTTTTGCAAGAATTTCTTTTTACAGTGGCGGCTTGCAGGTCAGATAAACTTTGGGGTTTCAGTTGTGTCCTAACTGTACCTTCATACCGGCGAAGTTGTCCTGGGCTTACTGGATTTTTCAATCTATCGACTATCTTTGCAATTTCATATTCTGACTTTTGTTCAACTTGGATTGCCTTGCAGGCAACTCCTTTTTTTATTTTTTGTGCTCTACAGCTTTTCACAGTATATACAGAGCATTTTTCTTGTGAAGAATAAATATTTTTACTCTTGCTACTAGCCGGATTTGACCGTTTCCTCCACCAGTAGACATGTTTGGAACTATGAGCTTTCAAACTGTTTAATGCCTGAGACCTATGCTGCGTTCCATTGACCTAGGAAGTCAGATGTCAGCTGACATCACACCCGAGTTGACCGCATTTCAGAAAAACATTCGAAAAACGAATACAGACACCTTCAGGATCCACCTTTGTTGTGCTTGCTCTATTACAATGAACACAACTTCCGAACAAGTTGATAACAACACATTACGTGGTATTTTGTGCATCCAAACACTGTAAGAACATGTCCACAGATTGAAGTACTGTGTGTACAAATGGTTTAATGAGACACAAACAGACAGAAGTGCTAAGAAACAGTATAACACTACATTTCTGTGGATGCGTGGTGTAGCCATCTTGGATTTTGAGGTCAGGGTTAGTGAGACTCTCCTGACTTTCCAAATTGGAAATCCTACTTGTGGGAACATTCAAGTTGAAAATTACTACTCTGAACTTGTAAATTTCGACATCCCATTTGTACTAGGGTGTTGTACCGCGTTAGCCCTTTTGGATTGTCACAGATATGTGCATGGGAGGTAGCTAAAGGGCCTGAAAGAGAATAATCCCATGCCAGACCGGGGGGTGGCAGAGAGAGCTGACTCATTCTCTCACTTTCCTCCAGACTGTTCATGGGAAATTCCGCCTGACCCTGATGACGTCATTTCCAGTCCTGAACCCATGGAGGAGGACCCTTACAGTTCCGGCCCTTTTGAGGACGTCACTTCCGGTTCCGGCCCCTTTGATATTAATTCCAGTCCCAAACCCATGGAGGAGGACCCTTACAGTTTCGGTCCTTTTAATGATGCCACTTCTGGGTCCGAGCCTATAGAGGAGGATCCTTCCGGTTGCAGCCCCTTTGACATCATATCCTGTTTTAGCCTTTAAAGCCGCCATCTTTCAACCAGTGAACCAGTTCTATGTTGGACTCTGACTTGTGCACATCAGTGCAAACCTATAATAACCCATTTGCAGCCAGGGAGAATATACGAGTGGCTGCCTCAAACCTTTTTATTTATGACTTCCTTGTCTAATTATTGTCACAGGATGTAGTGAGAAGTTAAGCAAAATGACACCTTTTATTGACTAGAAAGATTACAATAGGCAAGCTTTCAAGGCAACTCAGGCCCCTTCTTCATGCAAAATACATAAAAATGATCTTGGAGATGACACTGGTTGTGGAAAGTGTTATAATATGCACATATGTCCAAAATAATGAATTTCCGTTTTGAAAATTCAATGTTCCTGTTCTTTGGTAGCTGTCTTCCTTGAGGTAATATGAAGCAAGAATAGCCCAATGTAACCAGTAACTAAACAATCTCTGAATGATCCTCTGCAAAGGATTTGGGGGTTTGTGTTGATAGATTTTCATCATCTAACCAATTTGAAGAATTAATGAAAAATGCAAATAAAATGTTATATATAAGTATATATATAAATCAAGGAACATAACACTAGGCAGTATAACACACTGATGAGGCCACATCTGGAGTTCTGTTTGTAGTTCTGGTCACCACGCTACAAGAAAGACATAGCAGCACATTGAGCTGTGCAGAGGAGAGCAACTGGGTGCATTATGGGACATAAGCACATGTCCTACTATGACAGACTCAGAGAATGAAACCTGTTTAGTCTCAAATGGAGAAGACTGTGTTGGGACTTCATCCAGGTCTTCAAAGCTCTCAGAAGAATTAATAAAGTAGATCCAGCTTTCAACTAAATGGTGAATCATGTTCTTAAGGACATCAGTGGAAATTAAGGGGAACAGCAATTAAGAATGAAGCTAGGAAACACTTCATCACACAAACAGTGGTGGGAATCTGAAACAAACTATCGAATCATGGAATTAAATTAGAAACCTTGACAACCTTGAAGAAGAATGTGGATGAGGTATCAGATCAGCGTATCTATTAGCTAAACAAATGAGCTTGATGGACTGAATAGCTTCTTCTCATTTATGAAATTAGTTATATTCTTAGACAAGATAACTTCTGCAGCAATTTATCAAGGGTCAAATTAGTTATTTTGTCGTCAGATGACAGATTCTTTGGGATTAGGGCCACTGTCAGATCTGAGTCCAGTTCTGGTGCAATTTCTTTATTTAAAATGCCCTTATATAATTTAATAATTTTTTGAATCAGGTCATACTAGGAAAAGCATAATGATATTTGGAAGCTTTTTTTTTTTTTTTTGCTTTATAGGAGAAAGATAAAGTAAGTTTTCAGAAAGTTCACAGATGCTGTTGGTAGCCCATTAAGCTGAATCGTGGTGTGTTTTCCAAACTGAATTAGTATGGGATCCTTTTATGTGGTATCTGTCTTCCAGCAAATTTTGTGAACTTCTGAGTGTGGTTATTTCATTGTAAAAACATGAATTAAAAATAAGCAACAGCTTGATTCATTTTTAGCAGTCCTGAAGTCAAAAATAGCAATTAACATTTTATTTACAAACCACTGTTCTAAGAAAAAAATAGAAAGAAAGACACATGCCCCAAAGTCATTGTTAAGAGAACTGCAATCTATAATTTGGTTGTTACAAAATCCTGTACTGTGTGGAAAATGACCTGTAGGTGTTACACAAAACAGCAAAGAAAAGCACGTTACAGATAAAATTAATTAATTTTATGAAATTGTTAACTGGCAATGTCAAGTCAATTTATATTCAGGTAGTGTCAGAGATACATGTCTGTAATTATTGTCAGATATATAGAAAAAGAAAAGGAATTTATAGCTGACCTTGGCTGGTATATGAGAAAATATTCTTTTGTTTACTAAATTATAGCACTTTACCACTATCTATCTATCTATCTATCTATCTATCTATCTATCTATCTAATCCTGCCCACTACACTAAAACTTCTATCTATTGTATAGTGCCTCTATCTATCTATGTAGCTAGTTATCTAATCCTGTCAACTATGCTGAAATATCTATGTAATCCTGACATCTACGTTAAAACTATCTATTGTATAGTGCCTCTATCTATCTATGTAGCTAGTTATCTAATCCTGTCAACTATGCTGAAATATCTATGTAATCCTGACATCTGTGCTAAAACTATCTATTGTATAGTGCCTCTATCTCTCTATGTAGTTATTTATCGAATCCTGCCAACTACGCTAAAACTGCTATCTATCTATTATACAGTGCCTTTCTCTATCTATCTATGTAGCTAGTTATGTAATCCTGTCAACTATGCTGAAATATCTATGTAATCCTGACATCTGCGCTAAAACTATCTATTGTATAGTGCATCTATCTCTCTATGTAGTTATTTATCTAATCCTGCCATCTACACTAAATATCTATCTATTTAATCCTACCATCTATGCTAAAACTTCTATCTATCTATTATATAGTGCTTCTATCTGTCTACTATCAATATAGCTATTTATCTAATCCTGCCAACTATGCTAAATATCTGTCTATCTATTATATAGTGCCTTTATCTATCTATCTATTTATCTAATCCCACCAACTACGCTAAAATATCTATCTATCTATCTAGAAATGAGCAAGAGAATGTCCAGGATCTATAGAAAGTATTCAATGCCTTGGAACTTTTCACATTTAATTGTTATACAGCATTTAATCACAGTGGTTTTATTTTTGTGTAAAGGCCCTATTTTAAGATGTGATCAGAAACATTTTTGGCTACATCATCATAAACTGTACTGTTATTTTCCTTCACACATTTTGTTAATAATTTCCCTTTCCACACTTTAAAATTGCCAACGCTGTTTATAAATCCATCTGTTTTCACATTTTCAAGAAATACTCTAGAAATCAAAGATATAAGCAGCATAAGGAATAGCTTTGTCTGTCTCCATTCTTAAAGCCTAATCCTTCTGAGCTTGTGTGTGATGTGCAGAACTGTCTTCTTAGTGCTTGTAACCCTCAGTTTAGCTCACCGATCAGGCTCTATGACGAATGGACTGCAATCCCACAAGATTCCTCCATTAATCTTGAGCGGTTCCTTTGTATTGTCACTATGAGATTCTTTTTGCAGCAAAATGTGACAAGAATGAAAGGAAGTTGTCTTCAATTAGCCATCATTCATCACAATATAAAACTGCTTTTGATTAAAGACTTTTGAAGTAGGCAGCACCTTTTTACCATTCGGATTTTAAGAAGAGGACTTTAATGGTTCAGTTTAAAGTAAGTGTGGACTTGGGGTGTATAGTATTTTATTTTAAGCACACATGCAACTAAGGAAAAAAAAACCTCAAAAGAAGTAGATGTAAGACTGATGACAATCTGCCAAATCGGGGAGAGGAGTAAATAACGGAAACAAATGATGCTTTCCCACAAACAGACAAATGCTTAATGATATCAACTAAAGCAGAATAGAAAGGAAAGAAAATTTTTAAAATAGAAAATAGACAGTGGAGTCTGAAAGTATTCAGACCTTGTCACGTTTTAAACAGTTTGTTGTTGCAGTCCTGTACTAAAATCGTTTACATTTATTTTTCCCTCCTCAAGCAACACTCAATACCCCAGACTGAGAAAGCAAAAGGATTTTAGAAATAGATGCAAATTTATTAAAAGTAAAAAAATCTAAAGTATTGCAGTGCCACGAGTATTCAGATCTTTTACTATGACACATGAAATTTGCCTCAGGTGGATCCTATTTTATTGATCTTCATTGAGATATTTTTACACCATGTTTTGTAGAACGCCTGTGGTCAGTTAAATTAATTGCACATAATTCGGAAAGGCACACACCGGTCCATGAAAGGTCCCACAATTGAGCAAAAACCAAGTCATGAGACTGAAGGAATTATCTGCAGAGATGAAAGGTGGAATTGTGTCGAAGCACAGATCTGGGAAAGGGTGCAAAACAAGTCCTGCAGATTTGAAGATTCCCAGGGGTCGCCGTTGCTTCTATATCTCTCTATTATAAAATAAAATCTTTAGACAAGACAAGACTATTGCCAAGAGATTTTTTCAAGTCTCGTGAGATGAGACTATTGCCAAGAGATTTTTTTCAAGTCCTGGCCACCTCTCAACCATTTACGGTTAACAGCCCACAGCCACGGTCCTCTCATTCGTGTGAATGCTTTTGTCAGACACAGTTCCTGTGCTCTCAGCTCTTATAAATTTTTACGTTTTCCTCACTTTCAGTTCCCAATAAAAGAAGACTTATTATGTCCAAATCTCATTGGAAAATTTCATCCTGAAGGGTTATAAAAGAAGAAATGAGTACACGGGCAATCCTAGTACCAAGAAATGATGAATGAATTAACGCGAAAATTGTTGATCGGTTACACAGCAAATTGGTTAAATGCAAATCAATAGACTATGCTGAGAGAGTTGGTGGTGACGAAGCATATGATGAAAACATCAACTTACAATATTCTGTAGAATATCTATAACCGTTAACACCGTCCAGTCTTCCACCGGCTGAATTACTGTTGAAAGAAGGATGTATCATAATGTTATTGCGTAATTTATGTATGAGTGATGGGCATTGCAATAGGATAAGATTAGTTGTATTCAAAATTGGTCAAATAATTCTGACATGTAAAATTTTAGCAGACGACAAGAGAGATAATGTAGTACATCTTCAGGCTATAACATAAGACAACAAAGGAGATCTTGATATGCCATTCGTATTAAAATGTTTACATTTTCCCAAAAGAATAGCTTTTGCTATGACAAATAACAAATCAAAGGAACAAACATTCAGAAAAATCAATTTATTAATTAAAGAGAAAGAAACAATATTCACTCACAGGCAGTTATACATTGTGTTGTCACGATGTAACTCCAAACACAGAATCAAAATTCTTAAATTAACAAATCACAGGGTCAAACATTCAAAAAAGTCGGTTTATTTATTAGAGAGAAAGAAACAATATTCACTCACAAAGTAAAAAGTATGTGAACCCCTAGGAATTCTCTATATTTCTGTCTAATTCCCATATAAAACATGGTCGTATCTTCATGTCAGTCACAATAATGAACAAACACAGTCTCCTATAACTAAAGAAACACAGATTTTCAGAGAATTTTTGACCATATTGAATAAATCATTCAAACTCTGAAACTGAAGGTTGGAAAAACTAAGTGAACCCTAAGTGAATGACTTTTTAAAAAGCTCATTGCAGTCCGAATTTCACACACCTGGAATCCATTAAATGAAACGAGTTCAGAGGTGTGGCCTAGAATTACTTTGATTGATCAAGAACACTATAAAGTTTGAGCTTTTGACAAAGAAGCATTTCCAGATGGGAATCATGTTTCGCACAAAAGAGCTGTCTAAAGAGCTACGATCGAGAATTGTTCATCTACATAAGGCTGGAAAGGGTTACAAAGTCATCTCAAAGATTTGAGATATTCATCAGTCTACTGTTAGGCAAGTTTTCTATAAATGGAGACAATTTGGTATTGTGGCTACTCTGCCTAGAAGTGGGTGCCCTGCTAAGATGACCCCAAGAGCACAACGCAAAGTCAGCAATGAGGTAAAGAAGAACCTTAGAGTAACAGCAAAGGACTTGAAGAAGTCATCAGAACTGGCTAACATTCAGGAGTCAACTATAAGCAATACATTGAACAAGAAAGGAGTCCATGGCAGGACACCAAGAAGAAAGTCACTGCTATCAAAAAAGAACATTGCTGAATGCCTGAAGTTTGCGAAAGAGCACTTGGACACTCCACAACATTTTGTGGATTGATGAAACCAAATCTGAACTATTTGGGAGGAACAAGCAGAACTTCATTTGGCATAAAAAGGGCACTGCATATCAACATCAAAAACATCATCCCTACAGTAAAGTATGGTGGAGGGAACATCATGATTTGGGCCTGCTTTGCTGCATCAGGGCCTGGACAGCTTGCCATCATTGAGGGGAAAATTAATTCACAAGTTTATCAACAAATTCTCCAGGATAATGTGAGGGAGTCTGTCCCTCAACTACAGCTCAGAAGAGGTTGGGTGAAGCAACAGGACAATGAGCCCAAACATCGCAGTAAATCCACACCACAATGGCTTCAGAAGAACAAACTCGGCCTTTTGGAGTGGTCCAGATCTCAGTCCTAATGAGATGCTGTGGAATGACTTGAAGAGAGCCATTCACAAAAGACAACCAAAGAATATGGAAGAGTTAAGGCAGTTCTGCAGGGAAGAATGGGCTCAAATTCCCCCTCACACGATGTGCTGGTCTGATCTGCAGTTACAGGAAGTGCCTGGTTGAGGTCATTGCTGCCAAAGGAGGGTCAACCAGTTATTAAATCCCAAAGTTCACTTACTTTTTCCACTACCACTGTGAACATTGAATGCATTTGTAAAATAAAGACATGAAAGAGTAAAATTTTCTGTGTGTCATTGGCTTAAGCTCATCGTGTATATCAGTACCTTTGAGCTGCATTATTTGTATAAAAATGTGCTATATAAATACATGTTGTTGTTCTTGTACCTGTGACTTAGATGAAGGTCAGGTCAGTTTTTATGACGATTTCATGCAGTAAACCAGATAATTCCAAAGGGTTCACATACTTTTTACTTTGACTATACGTTGCATTGTCACGATGTAATTCCAAACGCGGAATCAAAATGAATGCGATATTGACAAAGTTTATTCCACATATTGTTTTTACTGAAGTTTTACAGCAAAGGTGTAAGTTTAAAAAGTATTTGCATGTTAATTTCAAAGCCAAACAGAACGAAAACATATAATGCAACAAATACCTCTAACGCAACATGAAATATAATTTTCTTTCAATTTATTAAGTTTTACTATTTTTAACTATGGTTAATTACTTGCTGTAATGTAAAATAGTTAGTTCTATTATTTACATGTAACAATTCTCATGAAAATAACAATCGGTTTAAATTGTACATCTGCTATCCCCATACCCAAGTGGCAGAGCCATGAAGCGGCTAGTGCGTATCGCAGCGCAAGCCCAGGGGTTGGTGAGCAAAGCAATCAGGGGCAGAGCCTCCTAGTTTCTTAAATGAAAGAAGTTTGCAACAAGCACTTTGAGCTGGCTGCCTGGCCAAACTGAGCAATGAAGGGGGGTGAAGGTCTATGATGAGAAAGGTGACCAAGAAACCTACGGTCACTCTGTGCTGAACTCCAGAGAACTGTGTGGGATGTGAGAAGCTTCCAACTCTTCACCAATCTGGGCTTTATGACAAAGTGGTCAGATAGAGATCTGTCCTCAGTAAAAGATGCACAGAAGCTTCATTAAAGTTTGCAAAAATGCACCTAAAGGACTTTGACACTGTGAGCAACAAAATTCTGTGGTCTGATGAAACCAATATCAGCATTATATCTGGAGGAACACATACAATACCATTCCAACGGTTGAGCATGGTGGGTTGTTTTTCAGTGTCAGGGAACAGGAGAACAGTGCTGGGGAAAGGTGACCAGTGTAAAGTACAGAGATATCCTTAATGACCTTCTGTGGACCAAAGACTTGGCCAAAGGATCACCTTGTAACAGGACAATGACCCAAAATACAAATCAAAGACTAGACAGGAGATGCTTAGGGTCGTCATTGTGAATGTCCTTGAGTGGCCCAGTCTGGACCTGATTCAAATCAAACCTCTCTGGAGAAACTTGAAAAGGGTCTCCATCCAACGTGACAGAGCATGAGAGGATCTGCAGAGAAGAATGGCAGAAAATCCCTAAATCCAGAAGTGTAAAGGTTGTCACGTCGTATGTTAAGAAGACTCCTGGACAGAATATCTTATATATAAAACGGCTACGCGTGGAAGTGTGTCTGTGTGTCTGCCTGCCTGTTTGGCCCGGAAGTGCTAGGCTACAGCATGACGCTCAAAGAAATTGGCTCTGTGGCCAAAGTGAAAGTCACTTAGCTGCTAATACACAAGCAAGGCAAACACATCAGCAAAACAAAACCTTGGAGGAGAGAGAATCTTGCTTAGCTGCTTATAGACAACAGAGGTGAGCATGTCGGCCAAACAGAACCACCAAGGAAAGAGAACCTCACTTAAAACTGAAACCTCCGAAGCAGAGAGAAATGCGCTTATCCGCTGATAGACAATAGAGACGAGCATGTCGGCTAAACAGAACCGCCGAGTTAAGAGAACCTCGCTTAAAGCAAAACCTCAGAGGAGAGAGAAACTCGCTTAGCCACTGATAGACAACGAGGCGAGCACATCAGCAAAACAAAACCGCCAAGGAAAGAGAACCTCATGCACAACTGATACAATTGATTGATTGATTGAAGTGCCAGAATCCATGGTTTCTATGAGCCCAGGATTATTACAGCATGGGCTTACACCTCTAGTAATATACAGTGATTCCTCGCTAAATCGCGCTTCGACTTTCGCGGCTTCACTCCATCGCAGATTTTAAATGTAAGCATATCTAAATATATATCATGGATTTTTCACTGATTCGCGGATTTCTATGGACAATGGGTCTTTTAATTTATGGTACATGCTTCCTCAGTTTGTTTGCCCAGTTGATTTCATCCAAGGGACGCTATTGACCGATGGCTGAGAAGCTACCCAATCAGAGCACGTATTACATATTAAATAAAATTCTTCAATGATATACGATATGCTTCCCGCTCGGTGCTTCGCAGACTTCAAAGCTCTAACAGCCCGTATTGATTTTTGATTGTTTGCTTTTCTCTGTCTCTCTCACTCTCTCTGACAGAGGGGGTGTGAGCAGAGGGGCTGTTTGCACAGAGGCTGTTTGCTTAGAAGATACGGACGCTCCTCTAAAAAATGCTGAAAGACTACCTTCACATTGATCCCTTCATTGCGGCCGCTTTATCGCGGTGCTTCGTATACTTAAAAGCCCAACAGCCCTATTGATTTTTGATTGTTTACTTTTCTCTCTCTCTCTCTGACATTCTCTGCTCCTGACGGCACTCCTTTGAAGAGGAAGATATGTTTGCATTCTTTTAATTGTGAGAAAGAACTGTCATCTCTGTCTTGTCATGGAGCACAGTTTACACTTTTGACTAAAGGGTGTTATTTCATGTCTAGAGGGCTCTAATAATGTTAAACGTATTTAGTAGGTCGTAAACAGGTTTTCTATTCTCTAACTGCGAAAATATTAGATTTATAAATATGAATCCTACTTCGTGGAAATTCATTTATCTGTCTGGAGCAGATTAACCGCGATAAACGAGGGTTTACTGTATAACTGTGCGGAGAATATTTATAAACAGTATGGGAGAGTTTCTAAGGGCTTAAAATATATAAAAATAACAATACAAACATAGAGTTTCTACTTTGCGGATTTTCACCAATCGAGGAGGGATTACTGTATAATTTGTTACTAACCATCACCTATTCCGTTTCTCTTCTCAGTACTTAGATGTGGCACTTGGTGCCACTACCCTACTGCCAAATAGTTTTGCCTGCCTAAGGTGAAGTCAACTTTAATGGAGGATCGCAGGAATTGTCAGGTATTGGGGTTCTTTCATCGGATTGGCTGGCCAAGCATTGACTCAACTGTTAAATGGCCAATAAGGGGTGGCAGCTTGATGGCCGAGGTCTCCATGATTCAAATCCTATTATATAATATCTAATTTTGACTTCTGCTCTGGACTTGTAATATTTCTATTGCACCATTATATTGTATTGAGGATTACTTGTGTTCTGTTCTGTGTATTATATTGTATTGACCCCCTCACACCCACTGCACGTCCAACCTACCTAGAAAGGCGTCTCTCTTTGAACTGCCTTTCCCAAGGTTTCTTCCATTGTTTTCCAACAGAGGTTTTTTTGGGGAGTTTTTCCTTGTCTCCTTAGAGAGTCAAAGGTGGGGGAGCTGTCAAAAGGCAGGGCCTGGTAAATCCCATTGCGGTACTTCATGTGTGATTTTGGGCTATGCAAAAATAAATTGTACTGTATAGAATTGTGGACAAAGGGGCTTCAACTAACTACTGAGTAAAGGTTCTGAATACTTGCGTGAATACAGAAGAGCTTACAGACTTTTTGTCTTCCATGACTATATTCATTTTTAAAATGTTGTCTCATAACCCACTGCAGTGTGCTGCTCAGACTGAGAAAAATGTGTATACCTATGTGCATCTTTTAAAAATTTCTATCATAGCTGAATTAATGTATGCCCAGCAATGCAACTGATTAATTTCAGGTAGGTCATTTCAGGAGGGCTGCATCATAATGAGAGAACTAATTGCTACTTCACCAATAGCAGACCCCTTCCTGTCAATGAGAACACAATTACCAATAATGCAAAGAGACAAATCAGTGCCCACCTATCTTGATAAGGTGGCTTTGGTGGGCACATTTTCATGGTAATAAGTCTGTATTAATATTTAATTCTAGTAAGGGTCAGTATAATCATTTCATTTTAACCTTTCCTTGTAGAGTACAGATCACTAAGGCCACATGCTAACAATAAATATAAATTCAAATAGACAAAAAAATGCAGTTCAGATGGAGTAGAAATTGATTATTTGTGACCTGATTACGGATGCATTTGCTTAACTGTACATTCAAATAAAGAAATGCATATATCAAAAAGAAAAAAGATGCTTAAAAAGCATTGCTAAATGTTATTGACCAAGTGAGTGCCTTTCTCAATTAAAAGGCCTGATCGATAGCTGGCACCTAAATGAAGACCAACGTGCAGGTCGGAAAATATCTTAGCTGTGGAGGTGCTGATCGCACCACTCGAACAGTGTCAAGTTAGCACATAAGTCAGTGCATATTGTTTTAATTTTTCCCAAACTTTATTCATCATTTGAGTCCTTTCACCTTCCCATCTATTTATAAATACATTATACAAAGTTAATGTCTGTTTTTACCTACATTTTTATTACTCTGTAATTTAATATTGTTTATTTTTATCAGTATGCTGCTGCTGGAGTATGTGAATTTCCCCTTGGGATTAATAAAGTATCTATCTATCTATCTATCTATCTATCTATCTATCTATCTATCTATCTATCTATCTATCTATCTAAATGATTATGATTATGCTACACATGCTAGACTTTTTAGACTTTCCTTCACTTATTTAAAAAAAATGTTGGGCATCAAACATACAATAAAAACATGGAAATGGACAAAATAGATGAACATACACAGGCTTAGTCCATAATGGAAATAAAATCCTGCAGGACTTCTTTATATTCCTTGCTATGCACCCCAATAAATACAAGTTATCTATACTAATAAAAGGCAAAGCCCTCACTGACTGACTGACTGATTCACTCACTCACTCACTCACTCATCACTAATTCTCCAACTTCCCGTGTAGGTAGAAGGTTGAAATTTGGCAGGTCTCATTCCTTACAGCTTACTTACAAAAGTTGGGCAGGTTTCATTTTCCGAAATTCTACGCGTAACGGTCATAACTGGAACCTATTTTCGTCCATATACTGTAATAGACTGCAGCTCGATGGCCGTGGGAGGCGGAGTTGCGCCTCCCACCATCACGCCTCCCACGTAATTGAGTGCCTGCCCATATAAGGTAAATATTCGCGGGTGAAGGACTGTGCTTAGCATATTCATAAGTAAAAATATCTGAATCACAAACTGATGTTAATTATATTCTGTCCATGAATACTTATTAAATAATTCCAAATAGTCTGTCCGCTTCCTTTCATAGCTTTTCCGATGGTTGTGCTGCTTCCAGGCATGTATTTTCGTATTAAAGCATTTAACCAATCACATTTCAGCCATCATTTGTTGTCAGGCAGAGAGGCCTTCACAATCCGTTGTGCAGACACTCTAACACAGAATAAATGTCAATTAACCTGTTGCTTCAACCAATCAGATTTTGAGTTGGTGTCAGTAGGACCCTCTAGCAGGCGAACGGCAATGTCACCGTATTCAGACCCATTGATTGGATAGAAGCCAATATGGGGAACTCTACGAGGCCACTGAACACACCGCAAGCGCTCCTCGCGTCCTCGCGTGCACTACAGCCAACTTGGATTCTGGACAATATTATTTGCCAGACACAGACCAGATTTCAAGACAACGAAAACCTGATGTTTGTCACGCTCCTCAAGCCCCAGAAGTTTCGGGAATACAAGAAAAATTTCCCACATGTAGCCTTCTCCAGTTTAACACAAGAGCCACGGAGCGGTTTTTGCCCTATCTCAGCTAAAAACAGAACTGACTGTAATGTATGCCGCTACCTTTGGACCATGTTACAGACTTTATTGTGTTAATTGTTAGGTGTTTATCATGCGTGTTGCTGCTACCTTTGAACTGTGTTATCGACTTTATCGTGTTTATTGTTAGGTGTTTATCGGGCTTGTTACTGCTACCTTTGGACCGTGTTATGGACTTTATTGTTAGTGTTTATTTTTAGGTGTTTATTGTGCCTCCTGTTGTTGCCGTATTGAGTTAATTTGGGGATTGCCGATTGGTTGCCGGGGAAGGGTTTAATGTTTAGTTATATATTACCTTCTCTTTTTGTGTAATTTATTCAGTATGATTATTGGTTAAACCCTTTTGTTTCCTTGTCTGTGTTTGAGTGGTGCAAGTCAGGCCAAGGCTGGGTTTGTTCCTGGGGTCCTCCGCACTGAAAAAATAAATAAATCACTGTCCTTGGGGTGTTATAAATCTTAGCAGCACTGCACCTGCTACACTTGATTACGGTCAGGTGCTTTCATCCTCCATAAGATGTGTCTAGAACTTGACTGGAATCCACCTGTGGCAAACTCTTTGGCTGGACATTGTTTAGAAAGACACATACTTATGTATTGAAGGTCCTATAATTCACACTGCATGTCAATCCATGTAGTCCAAGGAATTCTTAGTAGATCTCCGTGATCAAATTGTAGTAATACATAGAACAATGTTAGGGGACACAGACATTTGTAAAGCTTTGAATGTTCCTAGGAACACAATGGCCTCAAGAATACCTGGAACCACCAGGACTCTTCCTAGAATTGACCAAAGTGAGTAACCAGGTAAGAAGGGTCTTAATCAAGGAGTTGTTTATGATTTATACTTTGTTAATAAAAATTTGATCACAAAAACATATACAGTATATATATATATATATATATATATATATATATATATATATATATATATATATATATATATTTTGACTACCAAGTTGCCTCCTTCATTCGTCTCTCAGTTTTTTCTACATCCAAAAAATATTTCTGAATACTTGTACCTTTCCAAATGTTTATTTGTTTATTGAGTGTCTGTAAAAATACAGATTTCCATCTTAACACAAATAAGGATCTATCTATCTATCGTCACACATGCATGTCAGAGGAACACCTTCCCTGCTCCTCACAGGTACACAACATCCCATTAAAGCAAGCAGCGGGGCACTGTAGCTAACTGCCTCATCTTTTCTCTCATCTGTAGCCCCCTGAGAGAAAGCAACCCTGCCCTTTCCAGCAATAGGGCTATAAAAATCTGACACATCCTGATGTCTGCGTCTCATTTGGAACCAAACTTTGATGAAAGGGTGGAGTGTCCTATGACCGACCTGTTCTTGAGAGCCAAACCCTTCATTATTTCTACTTTGTGCATTCAAGCATTGATTTTGAGTTATATTATTTGAGAATTAATATGGTCACCTCAAACATTTTGGAACTCACCGTGCAATTATTCATTTTTCTATCTATCTATCTATCTATCTGTCTTATCATATAGTGCCTTTCACTCTATCTATCTATCTATCTGACTGACATAACAGCACAATTCTGAGCCAACCTCTCACACACACTCACAAACTAAATAAACATTTTGGATGACATAGGTCACACAGAATAGTCTTAGGATTGTGGACACTTGTGGCAATGGTGCCTGATAATGGTTTCTTGTACAGCTCTAATGGTGTCTCTCAATTGGAGCGTTCAGTTATAGATTTTTTGTTTTGAATGAAATTTTGTTAAGTGAGTGCCTTAAAAAGAGCTCACATCCTTCAAAGCAGCTATGAGACCATCGTGTTCTTTTTCAAAACGTCCATCGACTGGGAGTTTATGGTCTTCAGGCTCTCAACAGTTGCTTTATTTACAAGAAGATCTGTTCTGATATTCTTCTGTATGCTCTTAGACTTTTCTTCTTTTATTGCCAGCTTTTGTTTTTAATACTTTGTGAATTATCTTGTAAATTCAGCACTAGGAGAAAAGCCAGAAATAAATTAGTCTTCAGATCACCAGCTTGCCTGTAAATTACATATGAGTATTTAAGTTTCATTTTATGTTTTTTTTTTTTTTTGGTTAGGATGCTGAACAATTTGTGCATCTGCTGTGGTAGATAGAGAAGCACACTGAGGTCTGGGGCATGAACATAATATCTCAATAGTAAAAGCAATTTATCCATCCAATTTAGCTTTAACCCCCTTCTATAGGTCTGCCTGCTGGGATGGACTCCGATGCCCTGCAGCAGTAATTTGTATTTCTGATTATTAGCGAGCTTCAATTTTTGTACATCTTCCTTGGAACAGTCATTAGCGATGCAAATATAAAATAAAGATGCCTCAACGGGAATAGAATACAATGATTATAGCTAGAACTGCTGTCAACATGTGTTTTAAATTGGCTATATCTTAAATCTTGATGAGGTTTGCTATGAAACAATCATTAGCTATTTCTAGGTTCAAGTCATTGAATGTGTGGAGTTAGCAGTTTTTTTTTTTTCCCTGTGTGGCTTTCTTCCCAGCACTCCAGCTTGACCTCCTATATCATAAGGATGTAAAGCATGACTTCTAATCATCCCTGACAACTGCAGTTCTTGATCTCGTCACCGGAGAATGTCAGATTATTCACTTAGTGAAAGGATAAGTGTCTGTCCGTCTGACTGTGCATCTGTCCAGTTGCTCTGTCTCTGTCATTCCAAAAGATGTCACCTCACAACCATTTTTAACAATGCATTTTATTGCTACAAATGTTTCTGATGCGCCATCTGTTGGAATGACAAATCGTCACAGCATTTTATTAACTGCATGCATCACAAACAGTGGTGTAGGTCGAGTTCGTGCAGCTCAGGCGGGGTGGTGCTTCAGTTTGCCGCCCTCCAACATATCTGAATATGTTAACCTATTTAAATTCAAAATTGAAATGACATATAGAGAACAATTAAGATACATTTTGCAAAGATTTATTCATATATAGAGAAACAGCAATAATTTTTCACATATAATTATTTATAAGCATTTATTATAAGCAATTAGACAAGAACATAGTATAGACGGACTGATAAGCTGTGTTCTAATTATTAGTTTAATATAATTACGCTGCGAAAACCAGAACCAGTGTAGTGTACAAGTGACTATAGCTGGTTCCAGCTGTTTAAGGGTTAATGTTGCCAAGTATCATATGAAAAGGAAAAAAAAATGCCAAACAACAAAAGAGCTTCGTGGATGTTGCTCGTCCAGCGATGCACCTTCCTAGTCCTTCATTTGGCGCTCTCTCGGAGCTCTGGGATCTCTTAAATTCAGTTCATGAATGAATGCCAATTTCTGTCACTTTTTTCATGGCCCTCCAGCCACCATACAATATCTCCCACTGTCCAATTCCATCTGAACTAGTGTGGTGCTGAGGTGTCACCCATTGCATGGCTGCACTCGGGTCCTAATCTGGGATCCTGAGTTGGTTTGTCATGTGGTGGGTGCAACAATGTGCTATACCAGCTCGTGCTCCCAACCTTCTCTCCCCTCCTTTCTTACCCGGAAGTGACATTGGCAGACTTTGTCCTGGCTTCAGGTGAAACAGAAAAGGAAGTTAGCGACCGGTTTTCCGCAGATTGCGAGTCCTTACCTCGGAATTGACGCTTTTGTTTGCTTGCCAATTGGCATGTGTGTCACACTGCATTTTAGGCATTCTATTTCCATCTGGAGCACTGCGCTCTCGCACCAACACAGTCCCTGCTCCAATGACTAAAGACAAAAGCAAACCTGTTGCGATGACATGTCACGGGTGATGTTAATTGTCCTCTGGGGTTTTCTCCTCCACTCTAAAAAAATAAGTGGAACATGTGTTAATGGTGGTGTTGCACACTTAATCTTACCCGTAAATTTTGTTCTTTCACAAAACCCATAAAATTCTCCTCGCGTGACTCAATGGAGCATGATGACACCACAGCTGGTTGTAGCCATGCAAAGATATTAACAAAATTCAGAAGACCACACAAAAAAAAAAAATACACAAACAACATTACTAGAATGTCTATTAAATTAACATACACGTTAAAAACAATTTAATTCCAATGTTACAGGAAAACATTCTGTATGAATTTGTAAAGTGCTTCTGAAAAAGCCTGCATGTTTAACTAAGGCATTCTGTACCATTTGATTCCAGCACATTACTAAGGAGATGAGGTCATGTGACCATTTAATTTATAATATTAGAATTGTATATAAGAAATCCTATTTAATGATCAGCTATTTGCTAAAGGTTTTTGATTTGATTTGATATACTTTGTTAATGCCCGAGAGGAAACTGTCTTTTTGGGTTAGTGTAGGGTTAGCCATTACAAAGACAGCACCCCCCGGGGCGATTTTCAGACTGAGGGCTTTACGCAGGCTTGTTTAACTATTTTGGGACCCTTAGATACACAAAAGTAGAGGTGTGTTACAGATTATCCCATTTATCTGGATGTTGATTGGTTCAAACTGATGTACTTCTTAAAAATGTTATGCAAATGAACCTAACTTATTTACGATTATTGCTTGGTTATATTCTTCATTCTTGTCAAGGCAAATTGACCTGTGAAAATGACAGCTGATTGTAATAAAGGACATCCGTCTTGTAGACATATGTACAGGTGATTTCGACTGTTCTTTATTTAAGTTCCTTGGCAACAGAAATAAAACAAAAGGATTCCTTGAATAAAAGAATCACATTTTTGTAGTTAAAAGACTAAATATCATGGCCCTGGTAGGGTTTATTCATTCACTTAAATACAAACTCAGGGTTGTGAGTGCCGACCTGCAATAAACTAGTTACTAAATACTAAACCAGACAACTCCCAGCTAGAAATAGAAAAAGAACCAGGCCAACAGAAAAAAAAACAATGCCTAGTTAAAATACTGAGGAAATTAAAATAAACAGATACATATACTTCAGAAAAGATTGCATAAACACAAATTGTAATTCCAAAAAATAAAATTAATAAAAAAGAGAAAAGACTAATATTACAGGGTAGGAGATCACAGGCGTTACATGATCCTGTCCCGTTAATTTCACAAAAATCACAGCCATCTTGGATACTTAAAGGCTATCTGTGAGACCAAACTATTATGAAAAAACAAATAAAACAATTTATCACAAATGACAGAGATATTGTATATACTCTGGAGGCCCAATATAATGAGTGGAAATGCTTTATCTCCATGTGCAGATCATCCGTATTATTTGTTTGTCCAGAAATTATTTACAATGTTTTAAAGTATCTCATACTTACGACTTTAAACATTTGTGCAACACCTGTGATTCAGTTGTTTATTATTTGACATTTCTACCTTGATTGTAATGATGTTTTAAGGGTTCTCGCGGCAATGTATAATGTTAAAAGTGTGCACTATTGTTAATGGTTTTGGGAACATTTTCCCTTAGGCGTGTACTTCAAACAAAATAATAAAAGATCAAGGCACTATCTTTATAAATGATCTCTTTAAAAAGTTATGCAAGCTTGTTAAAGATTAAACCTTTGCAGACTTCCGACCACTTGAGTTCTTAAATCCACTTCTAAAAATAAAGCAAAGAAAATATGTGTTTTGTGAAAGGAGTGTTTTAATGCAATTTTTACAGTTACCGGACTAATGTTTGTCTACGACAATTCTAAAAATAATGTATATATATGTATATATATATATATATACATATATATATATATATACAGGGTGGTCCAGATCTAATTATGCAGATCTAGATCGTCTGGATGACTTTAATTTATGCGGGGAGGATTCCAGTTCGGCACGAAGATGATTCTTCATGTCGTCAGTTCGCACACTTCTTGATGGTCCGGGATTTTTCAGGTGATTTCCTATGTAATAAACTTAACAAGTTAGAGCGCCATGAAAATTGCATAATTAGATCTGAACCACCATATATATATATATATATATATATATACTAGGGGGCCTACCCCCTGCTCGCTTCACTCGCCAAACCCCCTGGATTGCGCTATGTGCCAGCCACTTTGCATCTCTGCCGCTCATGTTGTGAAGAAGAGGGCTGAACACACTCCAATTTGACACGGTCGCTCCTCCGAAACACCCTCTTAAATGGTGATAAAATGGGAAACAAATAGTTTTTTTTTTTTTGCTTGATCAGCTGCCGGCTTGCTGCTGTTGCCGTGCCTCGTGTTCTGCATCTCGCACGGCACTTCAAACATTTAAAAGCCTGTACAGCAGCTGTCTTTGTCATCTACTATTTGTCTTTTATTTCCGGCTCCATGTGTGGTTAAAATCTCGTCTCGCAGGATGTGAGTTCTTGATATTATAGTTTATAATTTAAAAGCAGAATAAGAATCTGATAATCTGACAACATCAAATTAAAGTTCTATAAATTCTGAAAAGAATCATGACAAACATATATATATGTAGGTTTTAAAATAAGCTCGATTTAAAGCATGACATAAAATTGTTACACAAAATTGTTGCACTTTTAGGCTTAGGATTTTATATATATAGAATAGATTTATATATATTGACATTGATATTGACATATATACAAAGGTGTACCTAAAACTCTCCAAGTTAATGAATGCACTTGTCCCAATTGTTTTCCCACTAGTGGAAACATTTTTGGAATCGCAGAACAGGAATGTTGTCCAATGCCTGCACCAATTCCTTTGCTTTTCTTTGAGTTCTCACGTAGCAAAGATCAGTATAACGCAGTGCGTAGAATTCGCACTATAACATGGCATAAGCACAAACGCTGAAATGTGCTTACGCACAGAAAAATCCAGATGCAGGAATGTGTGCGTACTCCAACTTCCACTTTCTTCCGCTACATAAATCCCGGTCAGCGTGAAAACTAACGCTCGTGCATGCGCATTATGTCCCACCCCAACTCCTCCCAGAATTACGCCTCTTTGAATATGCAAATCAATATAAATCGCCCTTAAGCTCAGCCTTCTGTGAAAAGACAATGGGAAAGCACGGGGAAAATATAAGAATTTCAGCGAATACCAAGTGGAGGCAAAGGAAAAACATACTATTTGTTCAAATAAACCGTGGTATAATCAACAAAAGGAAGTTGATCAAATGACATAGCGTGTTGGAGAAACTTGAAAGCTCAGATATCAGTCGCCGTGAAAAGACGAGTTGTAGCCCACCATCTGAGTGTCATATGAAAGCTTATTAGAATACTGAGGAAAAAAGGCACACAGTGGGGAAAAAAGCACGAAATGTCAACTTCAATCTTGAAATTTCCACTTTAATGTACTTTATTTTGTCATTAAAGTAGAACATCATAAACGTCATCTTAAAATCGTTTAATTAACCAGTTTCTCAAATCACATTGTAATTAAAGTTGCAAGTTAAATGCTTTGTTTTGTATGTGATCTTCTATGTGCTCTATGTGTGTGAATCACTACTTGCTTCTTAAACCAGCTCTCTTCCTCCGACTGGACACAGAGTCCATTACATTTGTGATATTACAGCTCTCTGAATATCTAAAATACTGAGATGTATACGTGATATCATTTTCATGATGATAGGAGTTAAAGCACGTTATTAAACATGGGTTTCATGGCGTAGTGATTGTGTGCGACCTTTGATGAAATTATTTATTGCAGCAGTTCTCATGGGCAGCTCTAGACAGAGAAAGAATTGGTGGCCCCTTCAATATGGTATCTTATACATGGCGGATGGCCACATCCGTTGCGGACACTGCATAGCCGTCTCGTGCTCATGACACAAGCGTTTAACTTATGTCGAAATTTGCTGCTGCGTTTTTAGCTGAGTCATTATTTTCTCTTTCTGTTTTATATTCAATATATATTGCCGTGGCCGACCCCTGCAGTCCTTGCTTTTCTTTCTCCAAGTAACCGATTGGCACACAATCAGCTCTGTAATAAATGTTAAGCCATCTGTAAGCTTAGAGCGCCAATTCTTCAAGACGTTTAAGGAACATTGAACTATCTTCGTAGTACATGTTTAATTATTCTATTCTTCACGCCAGTCGATTATATATATATGATATAGATTATTTAAATGAAGTTAAAGTTTTATCTGTATAATATAATAAACATATTTTGCTGCATTTCATCTTAAAAATGATATCATCATCATATGTAAATACGCGCTTTATAAAGTGGCTCGGGTTGTGCAGTATTATAACTGTAGTGCAAGTTTACAGTGGGGTGATTGTACTTATAAGTACAAACAGTTCTACAAGAAGCACTTGATGGAGTGCGTTTAAAGTTTTTAGTATGAAACTGTTTCTGAACCGCGAGGTCCGTACAGGAAAGGCTTTGAAATGTTTTGCCATGGCTGAAGTAGCGTGTCCTTGAAGCTGTATACCGATAATTCTCTTTCCGATCTGCTGCTGCTGTGATTCACAATCAGATACAGTGATAGAAATATTCCGCGTGGTGCAGTTAGAGTAATATGGAAAAAGATGATCCGCTGTGGCAACCCTAACGGGAGGAGCTGAAAGAAGAAAAAGAAACTGCAGTGAGAGTAACAACGCTAAAGCAGTTATGGTATTTGGAATACTATGGCTATTCCCTGGACCATTATATTGTTACAAGTTAATTACAATCAGATGCGTTACACTAATCAACAATATGCAGTTAGTTTCATTGTATTTATAAAGCAGCGTCAGGAAAATAAGGAGTAACCACACAGGAACAGCAGCATTGCTTTGATGCTGGGTGCCACCAGTCTGCAAAACCGAGCGGAGAACTTGAGTACGACAAGGTATGAGGTACCGTGGAAAATTGCGTGGCTTTACAGCAAGTGTAGGTTTTATACATCGCGATTTGAATGTGGAAAAGTTCTTACGCAACATTTCTGTGTGTATGCACCGTTTATACATGAGGCCCCAGGCGAGTAGGGAAGGTGACAAGAACTCCAAGACACACACAAGTCAATTCAGAAATGTCTTCAGTAGTCCGATGACGATCTTCGTAAATTGCATTATGAATTTTTTCAAGATTGTCATCATTCCTAATTGCAGAAGGTCAGCCAGATCTTGGTTGGTCTTCAAGTGACATTTCCCCTTGTTTGAAATGTGAAAACCCCTCGTAGACCTGTGTTTTACTTAAAGCTTCCTCTTTAAAAGCAGTTTCAAACATCATTACAGTTTCAGCAGCTGTTTTCCCTAAGAGAAAACAAACTTTAACGTAGACTCGCTGTTCTTTATGATCACCCATTACAATAACGCAGAACACGTTTAATAAGCACCAAGAAAAACCGACATGGAATGGCGTACGAACAATACAGAGCAACGCCACGTGGCAGACTGCCACAGAATACTGTAAGTGTGCTACACCTAGCGGCGAAAGTTGCAATTAAGTCGAGATTGCGCACCAGGTACAGATTCCAGTTATTTTTTGGGCACCCCCTTGTGTATATATATATATATATATATATATACAGTATATATATATATATATATATATATATATATATATATATAGTCACACACGTGCACATGGGCTTAACTAAATGTGTTGGAATGCAATGATGTTGATGTCATTCTGTATTCACTCCCTTCTGAGATTAAAAGAGTAGACACACCTCCAGCTCAAGTGAGAAGACAAACTATGAGCTCACAGCCAAGTCAGCAGCCGATTTTAAAATGTTCTCTGCATCAACCATCGGCAACAGATGTGTTACATGGTGAGCCTGTGAACTTGCCTGCGTTAACAGAGTTAGTCTAGCTTCAAAGTAGTCCAACACCTCATCTCAGAGAGCCAGAGTCGGGAGTCAGCGGGCAAAAACTCATCAGGAGGGTGGAAGGAAAGAGAGGAGCGTTTCATTTGTAATTGTGTGTTTTTTTTGTCCATGTTGACTGGACAAGGTGTTGGTGATAAATTAAATTTGAATGCGGAGTTGTTTTTGTTGATATTGAGTCGGTGGGTCAAGGTTCAGTGGAGCCCCTTTGTGGTTTATATATATATATATATTATGATGGGCGACCAGCAGAGTGGATGGACCAGGGGACGGGGCATTGATAAGCCAATACCTCCCCTGGGATACTAAAGGGCAGCCCTCCTGGGCGACTGTGGCACCACGGATTCCCACAGGGCATGCTGGAAGTTATAGTCTAGTGCAGCCCTGTTGGGTTTCGTGGGGGCCGCCAGGGGGAGCTGCAGAGCCCTATAGAGGACCTCCAGTCCACCTGGGAGTGATTTCAGGTAATACTAATAGGCCACCTGGAACACTCCTGGGACCTGAATCAGAGGAGCTGCCTCACTCCATTGAGACGCCAGAGTTGGGAGGATGGAGACAAGGCCTGAGCAGAAGTAGAGGCGGATGGACTGGTGGCAAGAAGGGACTGTATGTTGGTGTGGTTGTTGGTATTTTGTGCACAAATCTGTAAATAAACACAGGTGTTGACTTGAACCTGAGTCCTGCCTCTCTGTGTCGGGAGTTAGGGCAGCAGTACGCCCCCAGTAGCCATCCATCCATTTTCTAACCCGCTGAATCCGAATACAGGGTCACGGGGGTCTGCTGGAGCCAATCCCAGCCAACACAGGGCACAAGGCAGGAACCAATCCTGGGCAGGGTGCCAATCCACCGCAGGACACACACAAACACACCCACACACCAAGCACACACTAGGGCCAATTTATAATCGCCAATCAACCTAACCTGCATGTCTTTGGATTGTGGGAGGAACCCGGAGCGCCCGAAGGAAACCCACGCAGACACGGGGAGAACATGCAAACTCCACGCAGGGAGGACCCAGGAAGTGAACCCGGGTCTCCTAACTGCGAGGCAGCAGCGCTACCACTGCGCCACCGTGCCGCCCCCCAGTAGCTATACAATATATATATATATATATATATATATATATATAATATGGGCAGAACTTCCAGCACTATACCTGGTGAAGACCACACACTGCTCATCATCTGCCTAATACCATCCCCATGTTGAAGCATGGTGGTGGCAACATCATGTTATGGAGGTGCTTCGGAAATGGCAAAGACTGGTCATAGTTGAGGGAAGGATGAATGCAGTCAAATTCAAAGAGGTCCTTGAAGAACACATGCTCCAGAGTGCCAGGCGACCTCCGACTGGGCTGATGGCTCACCTTTCATCATGAAAATGACCTGAAGCATACCATGACAAATGGCTGACTGTCCTTAAGCAGCTGAGATAAAGGCCAGACTTAAAACTCTTTGAAAATTTGTGTGGAGACCTAAAGATGGCCATTTGCTTGCTCTCTAGTGTAAGAGAGCTTGAGAAGACCTGCCAGAAAGAATAATGTGTACTAAGCTTGTAGAGAGTTACCCAAGAAGATTACAAGCTGGAATTGCTAGAAAAGATGATACTTCAAAGTACTGAATTAAAGAATCTGAACACGGATAAGAGTGAGATTTCAGTTTTTTGATTTGTAATACATTTGCAAAGCCTTTCTGAAATAATGTTTTCACTTTTTCATTTTAGATTATTAAGTGGTAGATTGATAGACATAAATCCAGTTACAATTAAATCAATAACACCATAAAGTGTGCAGAAAGTGAAGGTATAAAATACTTTTGAATCCATAGTATTTGCTGTCACATTGTAAGATTTATTCATTGTCATATTTATTAATTAAAATTTTTGTCCATAATATTCCCTTATATTCAATCACCAATTAACCTAACCTGGGCCTCTTAGGGACATGGAAAGAGAACTGCTACACCCGGAAAATGGAAAACCCAAACAGACATGGAGAGAACATGCAAACTCCACACAGGCGGTGACAGAACACAATGATTCCTGGAGGCAGCTGTGCAAGCCACTGGGCCGCCACCTCACGTCTTTTAAAACATCAGTTACTTTTTTGATAATAAATAAGTGGAAAGCACAGTGCTTTAAGAGAAAAGTTCATTCAGCACTAGGGATAACAAAATTAGTTTACTAATTGGCTTTTATTTTGTACTTCTGAAATGGGGTTTTTTATGAATAGCTTGGGCAGCTGAATCATTTAAGCCTTTTAGAGAAAATTACTTTTGTCGTGTAGAGGCAGTGGTTCATGTCCATTAAAGTTTACATTCATTTACTTACTGCTGTTATTCAATGTAACTTACAAATTACAAGGGCATATATTTTTTATCCATTAAGTGGAAAAATGGTTGGCTGACAGATCGAGTGATTAATATACACATCATAATAATAATATTGAGATTTCAGACTCTTTCTCTGTATGTTTACCATTCGTTTGCTCAGAGGTTGATGTGCTTGCTGCTTACTGAGCAGCTCTTCTTTTATCCACCCACCCTAATGGCCCGCTTCTTCTCTTCTTTCGTTGGCATCTTTTTGTGTTAAAACTGATTAAATCAGTGTTTGTATTGCAATTACTTAGTACATTTTTCTTAAATTTTCACTTCAGCTGGAATTTAACTCTTCAATCTGCCTCAAGAATGATTTAAGATATGAAGAGGTAGAGGAAGTGACGGCGAAGGTGGTAGGGATGAGAGCGGCGCCCATATGTAAGAGCCGAACGGCCACCCTGCTGCTCGCTGCAGAGAGTTGATTCTACAATAAAATAGAAATAAAAAGAGGAATAACCTTGGAGGTCAATCATCACCCCTAAAGCAGATAGTCGATGTCACTTAGTATATGAGTACCAAATTTCAGGTCAATCGGTCAAGCGGTTTGAGCTACAGGTGATTTTAAATCCAGGACAGACAAACGGACAGCCACAGTAGCATATTATATAAGAAGATATCTATAGAAATTGTCACAAGAATGGACAGGAGACATAAAATTGTTTGGGGCAGCCACCCGTGTATTATGCCCTGACTGCAAAACGGTTAATTATTTAATGTCCAAAACAGAACTGATGACATTTGGCAAAGATGGCGGCTTTAAAGGTCTGGAGTAGAAGTGACGTCATCAGGACAGGAGATGATGTTACGACGGGCACCGGATCCGGAAGTGACGCCATCACGGGTACCTGAACCAGAAATTGCATCATCACAGGTGCCAGAACCATAAGTGACGTCATCGGGGCAGGAAGTGACGTCATCGGGGTGGCGGAACCCTGTGGAATTTCCCGTGAAAGGTCTGCAGAGGATTGAAAGAAAAAGTCATTGCACCTCACCACCTGGTTAGACATGGAATTGTCACTATTGGGACCCTTTAGCTGTCTCCCATGTGCACGTGTGTGAAAATATATATACTCCCAGTCCAGGGCACATGTACTGGTAGTTCCACCCTGAGTTAAGGGGTGGCGCTGTCACCTAATGCTTCTCCTCTTCTATCTCCTGCACATGTAATGACTGGTGACAGAGCGATACCTGATGTCACTTCCGGATTCCATTTTGTTGAGCCCTGTCTCTTCCATCTCACTTTCCTTTTAATGGCTCCACTGCCATCTTGCCCCAGTCTCGTATTCTCTAAAAAGATGTTGTCGTGTTTTTTTGGTAAACCTCTTGGTTATTTTTTTTACAAACCAATTATTCAGGGATCACTGGCTGGTGCTCCAATCCTTTATAATTTCTCTGCTTGTTTATTACAGTATTTATATAATTTATAAAACTGATTTACTGTATAGGGCCTGGTAATGATCAGAAGTATTATACGAATAAATATCATGTGCATCCATCCCAGACATTTTTAACACTGGCTGCTCTAAATAAAAGAATGTAACGGTAGTTTGGCATCATTTTCTCACTGACCATAAATTGTTACCATAAGAAAACAAAATGCCTATTGCAGAGTGGAGAGGTTGGGAGACAATCACTTTAGTCATGGAGAACGGCTTTCTCCCTTGGCTTTGTACCATGACAAACATTAAGAGAGAAATATAAAAGGCAAATTCTTCTCCAAGGTTCAGCACTTGTGTGACATGGCTGTCGGCAGTATCTGTTGGCACAGCGTTCAAATGATTAGAAACAGACACGTGACAAATGAGATGAATAGGAAAAATTCCAATCCACATATTTAAAAGGAAGAAATATTCCATACATTCAATTTTAAAATAAACAGGGTTCTTTAAAAAAAATGAGTGAACACTTTTAATTCTCTGAAGATAACAATAAAAGCGAAGTTTCATTCGTCCTTGAGCTTGAATAGATTGCAATTACCTCATAGTGGGCATTCCACATTAGTATATTTATTGTATCTATGGGCTTAACCCTCTTATTTTGAATTACAGAAAGGAAGCTAGACGTTTGTAGTGAAAATTACTGCTACTGAGGTCATGAAAAGAGCAGCATTCATATATTTTCTTAATTGATATTTTACATTATTTATAAGGTCATGCTGGAACCAGAGCCAACCACAAATAGATTGGCAGTCCATTATAGGGCTAACTTTACAATTTTAAATGAGACCAGGCCATTCAGCCCAATAAAGCTCGCCAGTCCTATCCATTTAATTCTTTTAAAATAACATCAAGTTGAGCTTTAAAAATCCCCCAAATCCTACTGTCTACCATGCTACTCGGTCACTTACTCCATATTAGAACATTAGAACAGTCTAGACGAGACTAGGCCACTCAGCCCTACAAAGGTTGCTGGTCATATCCACTTAATTCATTTAAAATAACATCAAGTTGACCTTTGAAAGTACCCAAAGTCCTAGTGTCTACCACGCTACTCAGTCACTTACTCCATATTAGAACATTAGAATAGTCTAGACGAGACCTGACCATTCAGCCCAACAAAGCTTGCTGGTCAAATCCACTTAATTCTTTTAAAATAACATCAAGTTGAGCTTTGAAAGTCCCCAAAGTCCTACTATCTACCGCACTACTTGGTCACTTACTCCATATTAGAACATTAGAACAGTCTAGACGAGAGTAAGCCATTCAGGCAAACAAAGCTTGCTGGTCATATCCACTTAATTCTTCTAAAAAAACATCAAGTCGAGTTCTGAAGGTCCCTAAAGTCCTACTGTCTGCCACACTACTTGGTCACTTATTCCATGTGTCTGTGGTTCTCTCTGTAAAGAAAAACTTCCTAATGTTTGTGTGAAATTTCCCCTTAACAAGTTTCCAACTGTGTCCCCGTGTTCTTGATGAACTCATTTTAAAGTTACCATCTCGATTCACTGAACTAATTCCCATCATAATTTTAAACACTTCATGTCTCCGCCTTATTTTCTTTTGCTTAAACTGTAACGGCTCAGCTCTTTTAACCTTTCTTCATAATTTATCCCCTGTAGCCCTGGAATCAGCCTAGTCGCTCTTCTTTGGACTTTTTCCAGTGCTGTTATGTCCGTTTTGTAGCATGGAGACCAAAACTGCACCAAGCACTCCAGATGAGGCCTCACCAGTGCGTTATAAACTCATTTGTGCCAACTGCCAATTATGCAATTAGAATTATGGAATATAATTGGAATAACCAAAGAAAACACCAGGCGGGGTGGTCCTCCTTGAACCTGGGACTTCGATAGTCATAGACCCAGATGGACTTGGACGAATGAGGATATATAAACATGAAGAGGTAGGTGTTGTTCAGTAATTTTTATTTTGTATTTTTTAACACAATCCAAACAGTATGCAAAAGTTATGAATAATTATCTTCTTATATAATATGCTACTGTGCTGTCCGTTTGTCTGTCCAGGATTTTAAATCACCTGTAGCTCGCAAACCGTTTGACCTATTGACCTTAAATTTGGTACACATGTACTACGAGACGTCTACTATCCGCTTTCGGGGTGATGATTTACCTCCAAGGTGATTACTCTTTTTTTATTTTTATTTTATTTTATTGTAGAATCATCTCTTGGCAGTGGCCAGCAGAGTGGCTGTGCGGCGCATGTGTACGGGTGTCGTTCTCGTCCCTACCACCTTCACCGTCACTTCCCCTACCTCTTCATATCTCAAATCATTTTTGAGGCAGATTGAAGACTTCAGTGCCAGCTTAAGTGAACAATTAAGGAAAACGTACTAAGTAACTGCAACACAAATACTGACTTAATCAGTTTTAACGTGAAAAGATGCTGACGAAAGAAGAGAAGAAGTGGGACGCTAGGGAGGAGAAAAGAAGAGCTGCTCAGGAAGCAGCAAGCGCATCAACCTCTGAGCAAACGATTGATAAATGTGCAGAGAAAGAGGATGGAAACTTGGAATGCTCAAGTTAAATGTTATTCACTGTACATTATCGTGCAATCTGCTGTTACTGGTATATATTTAAAATCCAACATCTGTCTCTGAGCAAGCAAATGATAAATGTACAGAGTAAAAGGATGAAAACTAGGAATGATCAAGTCAAGTGTATTCACTGTACGTGCAACTTCTCTGGTTATAAATAATTCTGTAAAACAGTGTTCTTTTGGAGGTTTAAAATCAATCAATAAATGATACATAAGTGGTTAACATCCAGGGTTAAAACAGGGTCAGGATCTTCCATTTAAAACAAATCAAGAGCCTCTGTGCCACCTTCTAAGTCAGCATCTCTTCTGCTTACCCTTTAAGGTCTCCTCTGCAGCAGGAGTGGAGTCAACCTTGCCTCATGACCCCATCACCATCCCTCAGTCTACACGGGGACCCCATAAGCCCTGTTCCCTTTTTCCCACCATCATCCCTCAAAGTTCATGAGACTTCTTGAAGTTGTCGGTTGCTTGTGCTCCTCTGCAGAATTCAGCAGAAGCGACCCTATCTCCCCACCGTAGAACCACAGGGTCTCAGTATGGGGCACCTTTCCTAACCACTTTCAGCTTCCTCTCAACCAGTTGCCATGATCCTGACTTTTCTTCTTTTCACTCTTGATTTCACCTCCAGCTTTTTTTCTTTCTTGTCTCTTGCTTCTCACTGTCATTCTCCCAGGGCCAGATTAAGACCTTAAAGGGCCCTAAGCACTTAAAAGATTTTGCTGCCCACATACATATGAGCTGCACTCACTGGACGTCAGTGGACGACTGAACTGGACAGCCAACATGACCAAAACAACAACAACTTCAACCTTGGTGGACTGTTTGGCAGTTACCAGATTCTAATTTTGTTGTATTCCCAATATTAATATATAACACTAACCTCCATTATTACTATTTTATTAATAGTTTTTTGGGGGCTGGCATGAATTAATCTCATTTAGGAAAATTGATTTGAGATACGGGCATTTTGACTTACGAGCTCAGTCACGGAACGAATTAAACTCGTATCTCAAGGTATCACTGTATATTAATAATATCATTAAAGGCGAACCATGCAACTTTATGTTATTCAGATAGTTTGTATCAAACAAGTAGCCCTTCTTATTACTCAGTATCCTTGAAGTAACTCTCAGTTTCAAAAAGGTTGGTGACCCCTGCCATAGACCATTATGCTTATTTAAACTCAACTTGCTGTTGTTATGCCATATTGTGAAGCAATTATCAAAATGACAGAAGAATATCACAGCAGACAGAAGCACTTCTCAAATGTGGAGCCAAGTAGATGCGGTGGTCTGTGTGTGTGCAGTTGTGTCTGTCTGTCTGTCTCATTACAACATTCAAATTACTTCCATTACCTTCTGCTACTGAGCTTCGGAACTGATAACTGCAATTTTAGCTTTTGGTTTTCTCTCAGCGTCAAGTCTTTTGTTTAGATTCATTTACTTTCTCCCAGAAACCCCAACGGCAGTTTAAAATTGCACGGACTGGAGAAATTGGGGGGGGACAGCTATTTTAGGAAAAAGATGCCCTCTGGGTGGAGCCTTTGCAGAGCAGGACTTCGCTGCTATTCACAACTGAGACTACCTGTCCACTAAATTGTGTAGCAATGAGCGAAAAACAAAATATACAAAGACTCTCTATTACCAGATATTGTTCTGGGGCAACTTCTGCTCCCATCTCCAGCACCTCCAGTATTATTTATTTTTCTTTCCCTGCTATCTGGAATTTTGGTTCCAGTAAGAAGCTGAGTCATTTTAATCACTTACTGTGGGGCTTTGCACGATTTCTTAGTGCAGTTGTGTGGTGATGCGCCTGCCAGGTGTTACCAGTTCAGAGAGAAAGGTTTTAAGGCTAATGTAAAATGACTTACACTGACCTTTTCAATCATGTGAAGCGCAAGTGTGTGAACATTTTAATTTTGCTGTGGAAGGACCACACTGTGTGACGCCAACAGCTGGGCATACGCAAGTTCAGTAAAAACCTACTGGACTTTACTTGTGTCCGATCAAAACGCAAATGTCCTCATAACCACCCACCACTGCAGAACAAGAAGCATGGAGCGTTTGTGTAAGGCATGCATTATTTCAGTGAAGGGGATACCAAGTTAAAATGAAGAAGTGTAACTTATTACAGTAAGTTTAGATAAAGAGTTGGCATGTCCATCTACAATAAGTTGTTGAGAACGCTTGTGTGAGCCCATGAGGCCGACATATAATTTAATAGATGCCTTGCAGAGGTGTGTTGTAGCACACAATCAGAACTTTGTGATTGGAGGAAGGGAGTGGCGCAAACCAGGATCGGAAGAAAGTAATGCTCCAAAGTATAAAATGTACCTGATTGCAGGGGTTGTCTTTCTTTCTGTACTTTGGCTGAGTAGAGAGCACAAGATGGTAACATTGAAGAGCTTTTCATAGTGAATTAGTTGTCGATGGCTTGTGCCTATTTTTACTTTGCGTCCTCCCTCAACATAATGTATCGTCTATGGGGGAGGAGCGAAAGCTTTAAATTTGTTAAAAATTTTGATATTCGGTTTTCGAAGTATCTCGATGTTTTAGAGTCCCCTAATACTGAAAACATTGATATCTCGGTGATGGATGAGTGTCTATCAGTATGTCTGTGTATCACAGTTTCTTGAGGATGGGCTATAGCTAGAGCTGGATGGAAAAATACCAAACTCAAAACTTAAGCCTGTGATGAGATGATGATGTACTGATTAGTTTTTGAGCCAACTTATGAACGAGAAAGAGGCACTCTAGAGGACCCCTGAAATACCGTAATTCTGCAATTAATTATGACTTATTCTTGTCAATTGCTATTGTAATAACCTATTTTATGATCAGAGCGGTAAATAATTCCTGAAATGTTATAGAATAGATCAGGTAACTTCGTTCCTATTGATGCTCACGTCCGAATTTTCGTTTGCTTCATTATTGATATTTGCTAGTCATTGTGAATGTTTGGTGGAGGTATTTATATTGATTGTTTTTTGGTGGACTGTCCTGTCCAAGTAGAAGGTGAGTTATTGCCTCATCTGGAGTAGTTTAAGTACCTTGGGGTCTTGTTGATGAGGGGAAAAGGGATGGTGAGATCGATAAATGGATCGAGGCAGTGAGCACAGTTATGTGGTCGCTATACTGTTCTGCAGTAATAAAGAAGGAGTTGAGCCAGATGGCGAAGATCTTGATTTACCAGTCGATCTTAATCCCTACCCTCACCTTTGGTCATGAGCTTTGGGTAATGACCAAAAGAATGAGATCATGGGTACAAGCGGCCAAAATTAGCTTTCTCCATACAGTGGCTTTAACGGCGCTCCCTATGAGATCAGAGGAGAAGCCTTGACATCCAGGAGAGGCTTGGAGTAGAGCCGCTGACCCTTTACATCGAGAGAAGCCAGTTGAAGTGGTTTGGGCATCTGATATGGATGCGTCTGTGGAAGAAGACCACGAGGAAGGCCCAGAGCCTGCTGGGAGAATTATATCTCCCATATAGCCTAGGAATGACTTGGGATCCCACAGTGTGTGTGGGCCTCACTACTAAGACTGTTGCCCCCTTGACCCAGCTTCAGATAAGCAGTAGAAAATAAATGAATGAATGTTTTTTGGTGCACTTTTTATCTTTTGTTTGTATATAAAATTGATTTTTCTTTTTGAAAATAATTTTCTGGATAATCTTTTGGGTCTGTGACTTGTTTTCTACTTTAAGGAAGAACGTCCTGAACTGTGTATTGTAAAAGAAAGAGTTGGAGTGCCAGGACAGTCACCCCGTATAATTGGATACAGAAAAAATTTGGGGAGTCATCTCGGCACACGTGAGTTCAAACAGAACTTCCATAGATGGCGGAGCTCCGGCTTTTAATTCTCCAGGCTGGAAGAGGCGGGTCCAGGAGGACATCAGAGGTGATCTAGCCATCAATCATCCAGTCTGCAGAAGGAGAAAGAGAGAAAGATGTTAAGACACAGTGCCAACCCTTGGTGTGGTGGTGGAACTGCAGTCACTAGAGCCCTTCAGCTGTCCCCTATGTTCACGTGAGTGACAATATTAATAGAGAAAGATTGCCTTTCATAGTGTATCTTATATATAAACGTCTATGCGTGGAAGTGTGTGTGTCTGTCCAGCCCGGAAGTGAAAGGTGGAGTCAAGGTAAGGGCTCCACCTCAGAGGAAACACAAAACTCTCTTAGCTGCTAATAACACAAGCGAGGTGAGCACGTCAGCAAAATGAAACCTCAGAAGACTGACAAAGTCGCTTAGCCGCTAACATCAGCAAAACGGTATCCCTTTTACTTTTCCTCCCGCCGCTAATACACAAGCGAGGCGAGCACGTCAGCAAAACATATCCTCCTAGGAGAGAGATGCCCAGAGGAGTTCCTTTCAATTACCTGACATCTCTACATTTCAATTTTTTTCTGACAATCTCAATAGTTTTTAGGACCTCGGGCTTTCAACAGCAAGGGCTTTCACAGCTAGTTTCTGCGTAATACTCTTATTTATATTGTCTGTGCACCAATCAGAACACAGTCACTCTGGAAGATAAGGCAGGTTTATGACATTAGACACCAAGCACTGAGGTGATGTGTTTAAATCCCACTGCTGACACCATGTAACAATGAGTAAGTCACTTACTCACCTACAGTACCTGTGCTCCAATTGGACAAAACAAATAAAATGTAACCAATCTTATCTCAGATGTTGTATATGAATATATGTTTTTTCTTTTGATTTGGGGAGATCGGATTTCACTGTAATTACTCTAAATAATCGCCATGTTTTTAATTATTCATTTTTGTGTGTCATTGCCTTTTGACTTTGTCACGAAGCCCGCACAACAAGTTTTTTTTCCCTGCACCTATACATAAAGTGCACCTTTTTCTTGAAACCCAATATTTTACCTGTGGTTCTGTGTCTTAAATATCTGCTGCTGGTCGTTGTTTAGTCCTAAACTACAACGACACCCAAGGTGTAATTTGGTGTCAACATTTCTAACTACACGGGATGTCACAAGTTGCCATACCATTGTGCGATGCGAGACATCAGTATGCTCTTAACTGTACGTCTGTAGACATGACTGTTGTAACCTATAAAATCATTCTAATTGCAGTATCTGAAGCCTTGAGCCATAAAGCAGAGATGAATATATAGAGAGGGGCTCTGGCCAGTGTGTGTCAAACACAATGAGCTTACAAGAACATGCTGGCAAATTTCATGTGGCAGACGCACCTCCAACCTGCTTTTGCCGATTTCATCATTTTCTGTTAAATGCACAAATCTTGTTCTGTGGCCATCAGGACATAAAGAAGGGCCCGTTAGTTATCGTAAGGAGGTCTGACATTCGACAAATGAACACTGCTGTTAAATGCCATTTGCGCACAGTGTAATATGGTTCTTCCAAACTCAATTACGACCTCGCTATGGAAAAAAAAAGAGATAAGTGTTTTCTAAAATAGCAGCATTTTGAAGAAAAACAGGTCCTGGGCAATAATGGTTTCAAAATTGGCTGAAGCATAGGATCCCAAACCTATTTGGCAGATCAAAGATGCTTTTATGATTATCCCAAAACTGCAATCTGTTGTACAGACGCTGTAATGATGCAGGCTGTACATCTGGCTGAGGTTTTCATTGTATCCATTTTTTTTATTTTTTTGCAACATGTCACACATTTTGCCATTTGTCACTACTGGACTTCTTAATAAGCAACAGGACATGTTGGAAAGCTTTCAGAAAAAAAAAAGCAAGTGCATTTTAATCAATGTTGAACATAATGTAAAGTCGGATAAAGAGATGGCAAAAGAAACACATGGAGCTCAACGTTGTTATGTCTCCTCTCTTGCTTTGTTTCATGCACCATTGCCGGCATATATTTAGACAGATTGGTTTCATCATTCTGCTGCCCTGGGATATAAAACTTACACTCATTTGTGAGGTTACAATAACATGGCTTAAGTGACATTGTTCTTTGCACTGCTTCTTAGGCAGAAACAATATTTAGTCATTAGAACAAACTGGTACAAGTTTAATAACTGTTCAAACCGCAGAACAACATGTCTGTGAGCATCACTCGGAAATTCAAAAGGGAGGCTATCGGTGATCCATGGGGTGAGATGACGCCTGGTGTGTGTCGTGTGAAAGAGTGGGGTTCATCTACAGGATAATTAAACATACGTACGCTCAATTCTAAGGTTCAAAACCCAGCCGCATGCATCGCAACGTACGCCGGGTCAGCGTGGTCCACCCCTGTGGTCAAGAAGTGAGGTCCACTCGGCAGGTTATAATAAAGCAACTGTACAAATAATGATCATCTGAAAGGAATGGAAGATAAATAATTCAAGGAATCTCTTTTAATCTCTTCAGTGTGTTTTGATGTAGCACATTTAAACATTTTTAAGGATTCAATGTGAAAACAAGCGCATTTGATTTATGGACAGTGGGGATGTTAGGGGCACTCTTGAGTTTCTTGAGCTGCATAATTAATGTCAAGTGTTGGAGCTAAAGAGAGTCATAACTAACAAAATAAAGAAAATGGAAGAAACACTAGAGGGTTAAAAATCAAACCAAAAGAGATGCAAAGAATTGTACTGACGGCACTGGGCTGTATAGAAGATTTATTTATGCCAAAATTAAACGCAATCCACCATTTTATCACATTGAAATGTAACGTATGGTGCGTTTAATATCAGCATGGAGTTATTGTGTGATAATTAAAACATATCAACCAAAATGATCGATTGCTTTTATAGTGCCAGTACTGCGTTTTAATTCATGTCCATAGATTGTGTGATATCAACAACAACAGCATTTACTGTATGTCTATAGATTTGATTATTAAAGCGTTATTAATCTAATGGGGAAATTCAAATGTATACAACAGTAGAAACATAAAAAAAACAAGAATACAGACTCATAGGACAGGTAATAATTAATAAATAATCCATCCATCCATCCATTTTCTAACCCGCTGAATCCGAATACAGGGTCACGGGGGTCTGCTGGAGCCAATCCCAGCCAACACAGGGCACAAGGCAGGAACCAATCCTGGGCAGGGTGCCAACCCACCGCAGAATTATAAATAATAATAATAATAATTAATAAAGTATCTATCTATCTAATACAGTCAGTCATTGTCCAACCCAGCCAACACAGGGCACAAAGCAGGAACAAACCCTGGGCAGGGCGCCAGCCCACAGCAGGGCACACACACCCACACCCACACACACATCCACATACCAAGCACACACTAGGTGCAATTTAGAATCACCAATGCACCTAATCTGCATGTCTTTGGACTGTGGGAGGAAACCCACACAGACACAGGGAGGACATGCAAACTCCACGAAGGGAGGACCCGTGATGCGAACCCAGGACTCCTTTAATGCGAGACAGCAGCGCTACCAATTGCGCCAGCATGCTGCCCACAGATAATAGAGCCACTCGATAAATAAGTTCATCAGGTGGAAGTATTGACTTGCCTGAAAAGACCCCACCCCGGCACTGCTTAGACTTTACATTAGACAGGCCTCATCACTGCCCATTTTTAAGTCTGCTCTTAAGACTTATCTTTTTGGTTTGGCATTTGATTCTGTGTGAGCAGTTGATGTTATTTGTTTTAACTCTGTTTAGTTGTTTTTATTATGTTGTAATTGGTTATTATTGTATTTTATTGATTAAGTTATTATTTTGTTTTGTTTTAAATTTATTTAGTTTATGTACATCACTTTGGTCAGCAGCTGTTGCATGTAAAGTGCTTTATAAATAAAGTTGACTTGACTTGACTACTTAGTGGAATGAGTCTGTGGCTAAAAGTGCTCCAAGAGAGCGCCTCCTAGAGGGGATTTTTTTCATGATGGCATCCAATTTTGCAGGCTTTCCTTTTGAGCTCAAGTTGATTTAACAGGAGACCACAGCATAGAGCACCACACTGGCTACTATGGACTGGTAGAACATTTCCAGCAGCTTCCTGCATGCATCAAAAGACCCAAGAGTCTCCTTAGCATGTCAAGTCTGCTCTGGTCCTTCTTGTCCAGTGCCACTGTGTGTTCCTAAATGTGAAGTGGGAACATGAAGCAGAACCCGCATCGTCACATGGATCCAGATGTTTTAAAACCAGGGGGTTAAGTTGTTTTAGGACCAGCCTCTCAAAGGTCTTCATGATGTGTGAAGTAGGAGCAAATAATCTGAAGTCCTTGGGATCACAGAAGAGTGGTCTTTCTTTGACACTATAGCACATTTTTAAATGATGTAGCTCAAGGTGCTCTCTACAAGATGTTAAAGTAGTTACATGCAAAGAAACAGAAATTAATATTAGATAAGAATAGCAATACATACAAAAATAAATAATGCACACTTACATAATATCTGTCTACTTCTCCTTCTTTTGGCTGCTCTCCAAAAATCTGCCACAGCAGATCATCTTCTTCCATATCTTTCTGTCCTCTGCATCTTGCTATGTTACTCCCATCACCTGCATGTCCTCTCTCACCACATCCATAAACCTTCTTTTAGGCCTTCCTCTTCTCCTCTTCCCTGGCAGCTCTATCCTTAGCACCTTTCTCCCAATATACCCAGCATTTCTCCTCTGCAAATGTCCAAACCAACGCAATCTCGCCTCTCTGACTTTGTCTCTGAACTGTCCAACCTGAGCTGACCCTCTAATGTCCTCATTTCTAATCCTTGTTATCCTCGTCACACTCAATGCAAGTCTTAGCATCTTTAACTCTGCCACCTCCAGCTCTGTCTCCTGCTTTCTGGTCAGTGCCACCGTCTCCAGCCCATATAACATAGCTGATCTCACTACCTTCCCCTTCACTCTTGCTGATACCCATCTGTCACAAATCACTCCTGACAATCTTCTCCACCCACTCCACCCTGCCTGCACTCTCTTCTTCACTTCTCTTCCACAATCCCCATTACTCTGTACTGCTGATCCCAAGTATTTAAAGTCCTCCACCATGGGCAACTGTACTCCTTGCATCCTCACCATTCCACTGACCCCCCTCTGATTCACAAACATGTATTCTGTCTTGGTGGTCCTACTGTCTGTCTATTATAATTAAACACTAAGGTCTGTGTGTTACTCAGGGATTCAACGTCAAGTCAACGAGTCTAACAGTCCTACTAGCAAAGAGGGTCTATCTATAATGTAATGGTGAGTTTTATCATTGTTTACAGTGTTTTTTTTTCTTCTATCCCTGAATGTTGACTTTAGTCGACATCCGCTCTCAACCCCTTGTGTCGACAAAAGTTGACATCCGCCCTAAAAGAGTTAAAAAAAGAAACTTATCCTCTACCAAGACAAGTCTGATAAAACCTGTTTTGAGCCAGTAATCAGGAGGAGAAAGGCTTGTCCATCTGCGTCATCTGGAGCACCAAACTGAGGAGGGAGCGCTCTTTACAGCAGTCTGTTACAGCATGATGAGAATGGTCAAATATTAAAGGTATAGGTCTAGTTTATAAGCGACTGAATTTACATAACAGTCTCAATCAATGCATACATTTCATACTCTGATTGGTTAAAAGACATGAGGTGTTTAGCACAGAACACAACCAACCTAAATAAAAGTCTTCTCCATTATGTCCTTGTTCTTCATAATCTCTTAGTTTAGATGTTACCCTTGACATCTCTTTGTATGTGACAACTGTCCAGTTTTATTGTTTAGGCGATATCTGTGGACCTCTTAATCATACATTTGGTGTGTTACATGAACCTGCTCCTGGTACAGTACATTTTAGCCTTTGTTGTTCACTTGGCCTTTATCTGGTTTCCTTATATGCCTGAACAGGCTTCTGACATTTATTAACCCTTTCATACTTCTAAGATAGATGTTATATTTTAATATGGAAAGCATGTGTAGTAGTGAAACAAGACAAACTTTAAAAATCAATAAAAAAGATTTTAAAAAATGCATTAATTTGTATTGAGAAGAATTTATATTGATAGCTTTTCTATCCAAGGGCCTCTTGATATACCATATTTTTGTTTTTATTATCAGGGGCAATAATGTAGCTGTGATCTCTTTGCCACAAATGTAAAAAATTAGCAAGGTATCTCTGGCCAAGCGGAGGATAGGTAATGGTCCAATATGAAACGTTGCCGCTGTATCTGATCATGTTCAGCTCTGATGGGAGAGCATCCCCCACGTGGCGAGAAGAGCATGTGGCAGTGATATCTCTGGCAATCATCAGCTACCCTCTAAAACACACGTAAGTCTGATCTCTCTCTCTCTCTCAAAAACATCAAACGTTACTCTTTAACAATCTGTAGGTGATAATGTCTGCTGAACAAACAGATATTGCTAGGTAAGCGGAGGCAAGGTACGCTCCGACATTTGGCGACAGGTAGAGCGACTTGAACAGAGGCTGGCATGAGAGTGAGGAGGGTCCAGCCCAGCTCCCTACTCCTGAGGTCCTGCTTCACCCTCCCCACGGCCCGCAGCATCTCTCTCGGATTTGCGCAAATAAATTGGTGCCGTAAGCAAACTATGAGACTCAGCACAATGAGAGAAGTCACAAAATCAACCGGAAAGTTCAAACAAGAAAAAAACCCGATCTAAATCTGTCAAGTAGATCTCTCATTTACTAGCTAAGCAGAGGTAAGGTACACGCACAGAGGCTGGTGCATGAATGAGGAGGGCTCTCTGCCCACTGCGTGTCTCTCTCAGATTTGCACAAATAAATCAGTACAGCAAGTGAACTATGATACTTAGTGCAATTAGAGAAGTCTCAAAATTAACCGGAATGTTCAAGCAAATTATAGAAAAAAAATGCTGATCTAAATCCATCAAGCAGTTCTCTCGTTCGCTAGCTAAGCAGAGGTAAGGTACACGCCGAGGATGAGCACGAGTGAGGAGGGCCCAGTCTCCCTACCCTCGGCCCACTGTATGTCTCTCGGATTCACGCAAATAAATCGGTTCCGCAAGCGAACTATGATACTTAGCGCAATGAGAGAAGTCAGAAAATCAACTGGAATGTTCAAGCAAATTATAGAAAAAAAACCTGATCTAAATCCATCAAGCAGTTCTCTCGTTCGCTAGCTAAGCAGAGGTAAGGTACATGCCGAGGATGAGCACGAGTGAGGAGGGCCCAGTCTCCCTACCCTCGGCCCACTGTATGTCTCTCGGATTCACGCAAATAAATCGGTTCCGCAAGCGAACTATGATACTTAGATGCAATGAGAGATATTGGAAAATCAACCGGAGTGTTCAAGCAAATTATAGAAAAAAACCCGATCTAAATCCGTTAAGTAATTCTCTCATGAAAAGCAGACAGAAATACAGACAGACGTTGGATTTTATATATAGAGAGATGATTGTGTGTCCCCCAAGTCTAATTTTTCTTCCTCACACATACATAAAACTACAGCAAGAATAAAAAAATGACAATTGTACCAACTATAAAGCACAAACAATATTTTGGAACCCACGTAGTGAATTAGCACCAAGAGTAGCCAAGGAACAAAAACCGCATTGTGTATACAGTCATGTTCGTCAGGCCACTGGAACTAAACACAACAACCTCATTTTGTTATAACATAGAAATATGGGTGAGGTGGTTCTGCTCAAATCTTGAATTTCCGCCCTTTGTAAGATTTCTTTTTTCCCCTTCTAAAGCTTAAGAATGTTTAAAAGCAAGAAGAGGCCCCATCTGGCTCATTTGGGTAGCTAACGGCTAAGCTGTTTACCTTCGCCGAGCGTTTGAAACACAATCCAGTCCAATTTCTTTGTATTTTGGGTGATATTTTCCAGAGGCGTTCTGATTGACACTTGACTTGCAAGTCTGTGCAGCTCCCGCAGCTAAGCAAACAAACTGGAAGCATGCTCATACTGTTAGTGTTAATGGTGTGATGGAGCATCGAATTGATAATTTAGCACCGCAGCCACAGCGGGAAGGTGTTGCTCAGTCAGTGTGAATTACTCCAGCATGCATTTTCCATAAAAATTGAGCAGTTTATAAGAATTGAGAAACATTTAATTGAGCCAAATCCCAAACAATACGTTGTGAAAAAGTAATTTAGCGCCGTCTTTTTCCAAAGCCAATCTTTGTTTTAATTAAATAGAAGTTGCCTGGTTTTTCTACTCTCTTCTCAGTATCCCTCACTTTGAGTAACAATTGATCTCAAACACTCCTGGACAATGACTGTGACCAGGCTATGGAGAGAGATCTCTGCAATATGTCGTCACACAGGTGTGGTCAGGTTCTGATCATCATGTCCCACTGATATCTTAAGATGTTTTCACCCATAGGAAGAATGGCTCATGAGCATTATAGGAGATTTTCATTTATGTTTCAGCTTTGTCACATGTGTTTCTTCTAAAAATCCTTAGGAGAAATAGATTTAGACAAAAAGTCAACATGAGATAAAACTTAAATTAAGAATTTGGTTTGAAAAGCATGTGATGTTTTGTGAGATCTCTCTTTCAAGATTTATTGTTGGACTGATGTCTTTATCTGAAGTCACTTACAACACCTGAGATATGATTGGTTACATTTATTTCTTTTGTCCAATTGGAGCACAGGTACTGTAGGTGAAGTGACCTGCTCATAGTTACATGGTGTCAGAAGTGGGATATAAACATATCAATGCTTCAATTTTGAGCATGGGAAAGGTAGTATATAAATAAAATGTCTTATTATTATTATTATTATTATTACATCACCTCAGGGCTTGACATCCAATGTCATAAACCTGCCTTAGAGTGACTGTGTTCTAATTGGGGCACAGCAATATAAATAAGAGCAACTAAGAGTATTATGCAGAAACTAGCTGTGTAAGCCTGTGCTGTAAAAAGCCCAGGGTCCTAGAAACTTTTGAAATCGTCAGAAAAAAAAAAAAAACTGAAATGTAGAGATGTAAGGTAATTAAAAGAAACTACTCTGGGCAGGATTCGTTTTGCCGAAGTGCTCACGTCATTTGTGCATTAGCAGAGGGAGGAAAAGTAAAAGGGATACCGTTTTTCCGATGTTAGCGGCTAAGAGACTTTGTCTTTCTTTGGAGGTTTCGTTTTGCTGATGTGCTGGCCTCGCTTGTGTTGTTAGAGGCTATGCGAGTTTTCTGTTTCCTCGGACATGGAGCCATTACCCGGACTTCACCTCTCTTTTTCGGGCTGGACAGACACACACACACTTCCACACGTAGACGTTTATATATAAGACAAGGAATACGGTTTTGTAATCATCGTAAAAAATGTTTTATTACCACAAGGAGCTATAATTACATTTCATCACATATTACTGAGCACATAATGCAAATACATTCAAACTGCAAAAAAAAAATAAAAATGACAAGACACTATTTGGAAAAACTCAAGAGGAGAACACTGGGTTATTTTGTCTCAGCAGAACAATCTGAGCAGCATGAAACATGAGAACGTTACACAATTTTTATTTCTCTCTAATCTCATTGTTGTCTAGGAGAAACCAAAAAGATTAGGACACCTCTTTTTTAATTTTTTGTTCCTATGCGACACCAGGATGATAGGGGGTGCTGTTGCTAACTGTGTCGTCTTTCTTACCTTCCACTGTACCAAGCAGACGTTCAGTGAGGGCAACTGACTTCTCCCCTTCCAGTTGGACTCCTATAAATTCCAAGCGCCACCAAAAGAAGGTGTCTACTCGTGGACTAAAAAAACTGCAGGATGGCACTTCCTACACAAATCTACCAGCTCAAGAGAGTCGACTAGAACAGCCAAAAAGGCTATGCTTGCTTTCTTTCTGTTCAAACCTTTTGTTTTGTCTTGTCCACAAGCACTTGTTTTGCTTTATAGAGTGTGGAGCCAACCCGGACATGTTCTTAATCACCACCACACGTTTATTATTTACAATATTTACAATAATTATGTCACTCAGACACAGTCACGTTAGTGCACAAACCCCAATTCACAGTCCTGGCCACTCAATGCCTTCTCTTCGGGCCGCCTCCACACTCTCTTCTGCCTCGTCCTGCTTCCACCCGACTACAGCCTTCAATGAAGGGAGACGGCCCCTTTTATACTCTCCCGGATGAGCTCCAGGTGGTTCCCGGCATTCCCCTCTTGGCCACGCTCCAGCGTGGCGGAAGTGCCGGCTGTCCTCCCGGCAGCTCTCCGGGTAACCTTCTAAGACTTCCCCCCAGCACTTCCTGGTGTGGCGGAAGTGCTGAGGCAACAGGTCCCCAAGGCATTGGGGCCCCTACAGGGTGGGGCTTCCATGCCCTCAACCCGTGGCCCCCAGAGCAACCAGGAAGGCGGCCCCCACGTGATCCAGGGTGGGCCTTGACCCTCTTCCGGTCCCTCACAGCGTCCCGGCCGGGTCGTTGCCCCTGGCATCCCTGACAAGACTTAACGATTTAAATGGGACGACCCGATTGGTGTCCTGACATTTCTTTTGGGCTTCGGTGATTTCCTCCCCCAACGACACCTAATACAGAATGTTAATGGTGGTTGCTAATTCGCTGGTAGTAGTGAATACAGTGCATTCACAGAGTGAGGAGTTTGCTTTTGTTTCTTCTTGCTCTATGCCAAGGTACACTGAAGGAATCAGTTCCTAAGGACTGGAATTGGGTACACATAGCTGACGAGGGAGTGTAGCTTGTCCTTCAGAATCATCTAAGCTACCTTCTTCAGGTTTCAGCAGTAGATCAGCAAAACACTAGACTCTCTTCATCTCCACTTATCATTTCAAAATAAATTAAAAAAGGAAATAGAAATAGCAAAACATACTGAATAATCCACAGAACATGAATGGGTAGATCTCACTCAAGGTAAATGTCAATAAGTCTACCCTGAGTGGCAGTACTGAGATGATGTGTTTTGTGAGTAGGTCTACCATTAATTGATCTGTGAACTTTTGTGATAATAGGTTTGTATGCATTTTTGATGTGGCACTCAAAAATGTAAGAAACTAATGTGTTACATAGCAAGAATTCTCAAAGAAGCAACCCCTGAGCTGCCCCCAAGTCCTAGTAACTTATATTCTTATCAGGACCAGGACAAATATACGCACCACATTTTATGTAAACCAGATTTATAGCAATAATAATCTACTCTATATATAAAAAATCCTAAGCCTAAAAGTGCAAAGATTTTATGTGACGTTTTTATGTCACGGTTTTAGTCATGCTTTAAATCAAGCTTATTTTAAAACCTACATATATAAGTAATTTATCGAACTTTAATGTGATGTTGTTAGATTTTCAGATACTCTTTCCATTTTTAAATTCTAAACTAAAAAATACCAAGAACTCACATCCCGCGAGATGATACCTTGTGCCAAGAGAAATAAAAGACAAAGAGTAGCACAGCTGCTGTACAGACTTTTAAATGTTCGAAGTGGTGCACGAGATGCAGATAATGCGGCACAGCAGCAGCAGCAGCAGCAAACCAGCAGTTGATCGAGCAAAGAGGAGTTAAAATAAACTGTATTTGTTTCCCATTGTATCACCGTTTAAGAGGGGGTTTTGGAAGAGCGACCGCGTCTCCTTGAGGTGCATTCAGCCCCCCTCTTCACAACGTGAGCGGCAGAGACGTGAAGTGACTGGCACATAGCGCAGGTTAGTTGGTGAGCGAAGTGAGCAGGGGAATCCCCCTAGTAATAATATAATTATATAGCAATAATTAATAATAATTTATATAGCATCTTTCAGTTGAGCCATTCTCAAGTGATGCTTACCAAATTTCATGTAAAATCAGTTGAGTTGTTCTCAAGTATAGACAGGCAGACATTCTTAATGTTATTTATACACACCAAAATCAGCAGTGTTATATTAACACTTAAAATGTATATTGAATGAAAGATTTCCAGTGTTAAGCTTGCACATCACAAGGTCATCTTCTGGGCTCGTCACATGATGGGGCTCAGCATATGATGGAGGTGCTGTTGCTGACTGTCTTTTCTGTTTTCCTCACCCACAGATCTGAGAAGATGCCTAATGAGAGAATCTGACTCCGCTCCTTCCGGTCCAAGGACTATAAGAGCAGGATGGTCCCAAAAGGTGGCATCTAAATTGGAGATGAGCAACCCGCTAGACGGCACTTCAGCATGACCACTCTTTACAGCCTTATCGCTTTAGCTATACAGCAGACTCCATTTCTGTTTTGCACCTGTTATTTTGTTTGAATTTATTGTTTCACTAAAAGGGGGTAGGGCGTCATGGTGGCGCAGTGGTAGCACTGCTGCCTCGCAGTAAGGAGACCTGGGTTCGCTTCCCGGGTCCTCCCTGCATGGAGTTTGCATGTTCTCCCCGTGTCTGCGTGGGTTTCCTTCCACAGTCCAAAGACATGCAGGTTAGGTGCATTGGCGATCCTAAATTGTCCCTAGTGTGTGTCCTGTGGTGGTGCCCAGGATAATTTCCTGCCTTACTACCTGTGTTGGCTGGGATTGGCTCCAGCAGACCCCCTTGACCCTGTGTTAGGATATAGCAGATTGGACAATGACTGACTGACTGACTAAAAGGGGGTAACATCGTTGACACCCCAACATTTCATTTGGACTTGTGTATTCCTCTTCTGTAAAAATATTGTAATAAGAGAACAGAGACAGTGAGAGTGTTGGGAAACCAAAAGAAAAGCACTTGATAACACAAAACTGAGTCTTCTCAGACTGGAGTCCTGTTGTGTCTGCCAAAAATGGTGGTCCTTCCAGTCATATGGTGCTCAGAAAGGAAGAGGAGGGTCCAGGTGGACAGACACTGGAAGTGATGTTAGTGGTGAGGAGCTGTCAATCTTCCAGTCTGCAGAGGGAGGAAAAGAGAGAACGTTATCGTACAGCGCCATCCCCTGGAGTGGTGGAGAATTACCATCACCAAAACCCTTAAACTGTCTTCCATGTGCACATGTGTGACAATATCTATACTTATATTTACTGGATACATTTCAATAAACACACACTGGATAATTCAGCACATACATTAGAATGTAAAATATAATTAAGCACTTATTTTACTATATGGTTCTGCATCTTTTAAGAATTTATCACTTTTAACGTATATTAAAAATTACCACCAATACAGTTGAAGCAGTGCTACACCTTAGACAGTTAACACACCGGATTGCAATAAGACACTCTAAGTCTTACATGTACTGTAACCGTTCCACCAATGTAAAATGACACCCTGATAGCCGATGGCAAAGATTGAAGGGGAAGATGGGCTTGACTGAAGGGGATCAGACAATAGTAGCAAAATGGCAGAAGGTGTTGTCCATGGGCATAATGAATAATGGGCACAGATGGGAATGTAAAGTAAATGTAATGTAAAGTGGTCTTCAGTGAAGGGGATCAGATGATAGATAGATAGATAGATACTTTATTAATCCCAAGGGGATATTCACATACTCCAGCAGTTTACTGATAAAAAACAATATTAAATTAAACAGTGATAACAATGAAGGTATAACAGTCTATAACTTTGTGTAATGTTAATGTTTACCTCCCCCTGGGTGGAATTGAAGAGTCACATAGTGTGAGGGAGGAGCGATTTCCTCAGTTTATCAGTGGAGCAGGACGATGACAGCAGTCTGTCGCTGAAGCTGCTCCTCTGTCTGGAGATGATCCTGTTCAGTGGATGCTGTGGATTCTCCATGATTGACAGGAGCCTGCTCATCGCCCGTCGCTCTGCCACGGATGTCAAACTGTCCAGCTCTGTGCCTACAGTAGAGCCTGCCTTCCTCACCAGTTTGTCCAGGCGTGAGGCGTCCCTCTTCTTTATGCTGCCTCCCCAGCACACCACCACGTAGAAGAGGGTGCTCGCCACAACCATCTTATTGTAGATGTTGAAGGACGCCAATCTTCTAAGGAAGTATAGTCAGCTCTGTCCTATCTTGCTCAGAGTATCAGTATTGGCAGTCCAGTCCAATTTATCATCCAGCTGCACTCCCAAGTATTTATAGGTCTGCACCCTCTGCACACAGTCACCTCTGATGATCACGGTGTCCAGGAGGTGCCTGGGTCTCCTAAAATCCATCACCAGTTCCTTGGTTTTGCTGGTGTTCAGGTGTAGGTGGTTTGAGCCGCACCATTTAACAAAGTCCTTGATTAGGTTCCTATACTCCTCATCTTGCCCACTCATGATGCAGCCCACGATAGCAGTGTGAACTTTTGCACATGGTCGGACTCCGAGTTGTATTGGAAGTCAGATGTATATAGGCTGAACAGGACCGGGGAAAGCATAGTCCCCTGCGGCTCTCCTGTGTTGCTGACCACAATGTCAGACTTGCAATTCCCGAGATGCACATACTTAGGTCTGTAGTAGCAAAATGGCAAAAGGTATTGTTCATTAGCATAATGAATAATGGGCACAGATAGGCATGTAAAGTAAATGTAATGTAAGGTGGGCTTGACTGAAGGGTAATCAGACAATAGTAGCAAAATACCATTGGGTGTTGTCCATTAGCATAAGCAGGAGCGTCAAATTATCTTATCTCAGTTCAGTTCAGTATAAAGACATCTCCCTGCCCATGAAGAGCGGCTTTCTCTGAGGAACCCGCATGGCTTTCTAATCTTTATCTTGTCTGACTGAAACTTGAAAGATTTGGACTCCAGGCCTGAGTAGAATTTTCTGTGACACTCTCGGGTGATGACACTTTTAACACTATAAGAATCAAATTAATATTGCCATTTTTTGTGTGGTATAGATTCCTCCATTTTCTTTTGTTTCTTTGGCTACAAAATGAGGAAAGAAGCAAGTGCAATGTTATTAAATTGAAATTCCATACTCTTACTGCTTATACCAAAAAGCAAGCAGGATGCCAGTCCATGCCAGGGCACACTCACATGTAATCTCCATGCACTTGTAGTGCAGCCATTCTGGAAAAAACAATCAACCTTTAGAAGATGAGAACAGGAGCGCCATTGCCACATAATCTGAGTGATAAAACATATGAGAGTCAGTGAATGAAATAATAAAAGAATTATTCATTTTAAAGAGAAATGTGACAAAAAAGCTTTTGGCATTTAAGAACAATAACCCAAAGATAAAAGAATCAGCAGTGACACTGCACTGTGAGGGGTGATTCTCAGGGGTGGACAGTCGATGAGATATTTACAGACGCTCACATGATTGAAATGTCTGTTATCGACTTGACAATGGGATATTAAATCGATCACATACTGCAGAGATGGCGAATGTATTGTTTTATTTTTTATTTTTTTCAATAGACCCTAAATGATTTTTCAGGATCATTTGATGACATGTTGCAAATAGCAGGGCTCATCATGAGAGCTCTCCATCTATAAAGTCCTCCCCGAAGTGATTGTTCTGCGCTTTTAAGTTTTGTTTACTGCAGAATTCTATTCCACAGCTGTCTGATAATATGAGGTCCAGCTAGAGGGAGGCATCTATTCATATTCATACTGTACAGTATAATCTATTCCAATTCATGGCCTCCTCAAAAGAGGAAACCGCGTCCCAATGAAATACAGAAAAAGTGTGCACAGGTAATAAATGAGCGTCCCATTCTGTTTACGACTACCGTAACATCTCCCAGTCCTGGAATTAAGATATATTTAAGAGTATAAAAAGTGAAATTTTGATCATTGTTAAGTTTATGTAGCTAATAATAATAATAAGATCACCAGCCTAGTGAAGGACCATAATGCTGGCAAAGCCAAGTACTCCATCCAAAATGAAGCCAAGACCATTAGTAAGATGTACTTGAAAAAGACCAGTGCTCAGAATGTCAAGAACCAGCTCGAGTCCTGCATCGAGTGAACGAAGATACAACTGGACAATTCTTCTAAAATCTTAACAGACCAATGGTTGATAAAGAAGTGACCATGATACAGGTGCACAGTTCCAGTTTCAAAGAAGCAACAGAGAGTCTGATTGTCGTAGCCCAAGACCAGGCAATCAACACCACGTATCACCAGAAGAACATCCTGAAGAACCCAGTTGACAGCAAGTGCAGGATGTTCAACGAAGTGGAGGACCACATGGGTCACATAGTCGCTGTCTGTACAACAATCAGGCCGTCTGAAAATACCTACACACAAACCAAGGTGTCTGTGATTCCTCAGTTGGGTTTCCATGCTCCATTAGATACCTCAGCTTGCTTCTACTCTTCCGTGTCTGTAGTCGTCATTGTTCAACATGAGGACAAGAGCTGTGCCAATGAAAGTCAAAGAAGTCATTATGAGGCTGAAAAACAAGAGTAAAACCATTAGAGACATCGGAAAAACCTTAGGATGACTGAAATCATCTGTCTGGAATATCACTGAGAAGAAAGAACACACTGGTGAGCTCAGTCATCACAAAAGGACTGATAGGCCAAGGAAGACCTCCACTGCTGATGACAGAAGAATCCTCAGTGTGGTCAAGAAAAAAAAACTCAAATCCCTGTCTGACAGATCAGAAACAGTTTTCAGGAGGCAGACGTAAATGTGCCAGAGATGACTATCAGCAGAAGACTTCATGAACAGAAATACAGAGGCCACACAGTAATATGAAGACCAATTGTTAGCAACAAAAACAGAATAGCCAGATTACAGTTTGTGAAAAAGGACTTCAAAGAGCCTGCAGAATTCTGGGAAACAGACAGACAAGACAAAGATGAACCTCATCAGAGTGATGCCAAGAGCAAAGTGTGGAGACAAAAAGGAGCTGACCAAGATCCAAAGCAGACCACCTCATATCTTAAACATGGTGGTGGTGATGGTGTTATGGTCCTGGTCTCAGGTCCTGGCACACTTCTCTTCATTGATGATGGGAATGCTGATGGCAGTGTCACTATGAATTCTGAGTTGTGTTGAAAGACCTGCTCAAATTCCAGTCAATGTCTCCAAACTCACTGTATGGCACTTCATCCTACAATAGGATGATGATCCAAACACACTGCTGAGGCAACTCAGGATTTTATCAAAGCTCAAAAATGGAAAATCCTTGAATGGCCAAGCCAGTCACCCGATTTAAATCTAATTGAGGAGGTCTTCCATATGCCTAAGAGAAAATGTATGGGGACAAGTCCCCTGAAGCAAGCAAGAGCTGAAGATGCCCGAATTAGAGGTTTGGTAGAACATCAACAGAGAAGATCCTCAGATCCAAATCATATCTACTGTTAAATTCTGCTCCATACTTGTAATATTTTTATTTTTATATTGTATTGAGGATTACTTGTGTTCTGTTCTGTGTATTGTACTGTATTGCCCCCCTTTTTTTTGACACCCACTGCATGTCCAGCCTACCTGGAAAGGGGTCTCTCTGTGAACTTCCTTTCCTAAGGTTTCTTCCATTTTTTCCCTACAAGGGTTTTTTGGGAGTTTTTCCTTTGTCTTCTTAGAGAGTCAAGGCTGGGGGGCTGTCAAGAGGCAGGGCCTGTTAAATCCCATTGGCAGCATATCTTGTGTGATTTTGGGTGATACAAAAATAAATTGTATTGTATTGTATTGGGGCGGCGCGGTGGGTAGAACTGCTGCCTCGTAGTAATGTAGTTCGCTTCCCAGGTCCTCCCTGCGTGGAGTGTGTATGTTCTCTCCGTGTCTGCGTGGGTTTCCTCCCACAGTCCAAAGACATGCAGGTTAGGTGCATTGGCTATTCTAAATTGTCCCTAGTGTGTGCTTGGTGTGTGGGTGTTTGTGCGCACTCCGCGGTGGGCTGGCGCCCTGCCTTGCACTCTGTGTTGGCTGGGATTGGCTCCAGCAGACCCCCATGACCCTGTAGTTAGGATATAGCAGGTTGGATAATGGAGGGATGTATTGTATTGTATCCTGGTGATGTCTATGAATCGCAGTCTTCAAGCAGGCAAAGGATATGCGACAAAGTCCTAAATCACCTGTCATTGCTATGTTCCAAACATTAGGGGGGGACCATGTAAAAAAGGTGGTGTGTTCAAAATATATGCAGATCCCTCTAAATGAACTTTAATTATGTCTGAATTGTTTGATTTGTAATTTTAAACCGTGGAGCAAACGGGCAAATCAAGGAAAAAATGTGTCTTTATCCCAAACATTATGGAGGGCACTGTAGATACCTGAGGACTGCGCTGACTCCAAACAGGCCGAAGTGAGAGCACTGCGCCTCCTTGTTAGGTAATAAATGACTAAAAGGTGTCTCAATGATTGCTTTGTTACCACACTTGTTACATATTATGTTGCTATTCCAAAAACACACAATAACAGATATGTTCAAAACATGCAGTTACAGTGCTGAACAAATAATATCCCCTCATTTATTTTCAAAACCTGCTTATTCCATGACAAGGTCATGCCCTGTCCAGCTTTGGTTCCTCCCTCGTGCCCCCATCACTGCTAAATAAATAATATTATTTAACATAATTTATTACACGTAGAACAGCAAGATTCACTGGCGACAAGGGAGCAGCCGCGGCATGTCAGACGATTTGCTATGACTCTTTACCAGACCTGTGCTTATAAATCTAGTAAACCTAAAATAGTTCACTTCAGCAATCGCTTTCCAAATGATCAATTCAACAACTTCCATAATGTTTCCTAACAATCTCTGTTTTTCCAATAGTGTTTACCCCTCAGGAGGCATAAGTCAATTTCTTTTTTTTTTTGTTTTTTTTAATGTAGACGTATTCGTTTTGCCGTGAAACAAACAAAGCTGAGCAGTGCTTCAATTAAAGTCTTACAAGTAAATTAAATAATCCAGCCATTCTTTCCCTAGTTTGTCATTCAGTCCTTTCATTACTGGAGCATTTTGTTTGCTGATTGAATTGCCTGCTTTTAGAGTTGAGTGCACCATTACTCTTGTGCCATTGTCATACTCTACTTGTGTTACTGTTATCCTGTACTCAAGTCGAGATTGATATGCAGTAGTTTAGCAGATTCAATCTCACATTCAATTCATCATTAATCATAATCGCTCTACTGGACATCCTTAACCCTTTGAGATAACCACTGCACTACATTTCCACATTGCTGCTGTACTTTGTATAACGTAAGATTCATTGCAGCTGCTGTAATTCTAAACAATTAGATTAGATACATAAACTTTATTAAAAAAAGTAAAGGAGACCAGTGTTGTGCAAGTTTGTTACGCATGCGCTTCGGAGGACCTCACTCGAGGTACCGTGTTTCCCCGAAAATAAGCCCTAGCATGATTTTTCAGGATGCTCGTAATATAAGCCCTACTCCGAAAATAAGCCCTAGTTACGATCCCGCGCAGGCAACTTTAGATGAGTGATAAACGCCTACCACTACCGTATGTATACAGATGAATAGGAAATCATACCGGTATTTTGACCCCCCGCGACAAGATGAGTACAAAAAGAAAGCGCTATTCTGTCGAGTACAAGAAAGAAATTGTGGAGGAGTCCCAGGGCAAAAATCTTACTGCTTTCTGCAAAGAGAAGAAGTTGGGTACGAGCAGGCTGCATGAATATAAGGGGCTCACTTAAGGAAAGATCTATCACTAGACATGAAAGATTGGAGCTAATTGTTCTAAAGGAAATGGAGTCACAAGAAATTGACTGTGTTTGAATAAATGTAGATTTTTGTTCCATAATACTTGTGGGTTGTGCCCCCAGCTAGCTTCACTCGTCCACCCCCGGGTGTGCGCTGCGCACCAGCCACTTCGCATCTCTACCGCTCGCGTTGTGAAGGAGTGGGGTCTAGGGGGGACTGAATGCACACTAAGGAGACAGAGTCGGATCAGCCGCTGTCTTACTGCTGTCGCGCTGCATGTCGATCATTTAAAAAGCCTGTGCAGCAGCTGTCCTTTTGTCTCACTGCCTTGTTGTGCAGGTCGTTAAAGTGTCTCCAAGAAAAGATTAAATATTTGAGGTTTAATGATGATCGAGATTTAGAAATTAGCCTCCAGGGAGAGCTACTGAAAAGACTGGAGGTTTAAATATCTAGGATTAGTGGTAGCCCAAGATGGAGAATTAGATGCAGAGATAACCTATTGAGTGCAGAGTGGATAAAAATATTAAATAGATAGATAGATAGATAGATAGATAGATAGATAGATAGATAGATAGATAGATAGATAGATAGATAGATAGATACTTTATTAATCACAAGGGGAAATTCACATAATTCAACAGCAGTATACTGATACAAAAAAAAAAAAAAACAATATTAAATTAAAGAGTAATAAAAATGCATATAAAAGCAGACAATAACTTTGAATAATGTTAGCGTTTACTCCCCCGGGTAGAACTGAAGAGTCGCATAGTGTTGGAGAGGAACGATCTTCTCAGTCTGTCAGTGGAGCAGGACGGTGACAGCAGTCTGTCGCTGAAGCTACTCCTCTGTCTGGAGATGATCCTGTTTAGTGGATGCAGTGGATTCTTCATGATTGACAGGAGTTTGCTCAGTGCCCGTCACTCTGCCACAGATGTTAAACTGTCCAGCTTTATTCCTGCAATAGAGCCTGCCTTCCGAAAAAGTTTGTCCAGGCGTGAGACGTCCTTCTTCTTTATGCTGCCCCAAGCAGCACACCACCAAATAGAAGATATCAGAAGTATTGTGTGATTGATGAGTTAAAGCTACATGGAAATTGTAGTTTTGGTGGGATGCCCTGCTGGGGTGCTAGGGGTGATGCTAGGGGGAGTTGCTGGAGGCAGACTCTCTTATCACATGGAGGTTCCACCTGAACTAGAAGTACTTTCTGGATGTAATTTGATATTACTGGAAGTACCTATAAAGGAAGCTGCTATGCTTCATCCAGGGGAATCAGAGTTGGGAGAGTACATGGACAAAGTTTAACTATCTATCTATCTATCTATCTATCATATAGTGCCTTTCATATCTATCTATCTATCTATCTATCTATCTATCTATCTATCTATCTATCTATCTATCTATCTATCTATCTATCTATCATATAGTGCCTTTCATATCTATCTATCTATCTATCATATAGTGCCTTCTCGATCTATCTATCTATCTATCTATCTATCTATCTATCATATAGTGCCTTGGGCGGCACGGTGGCGCAGTGGTAGCGCTGCTGCCTCGCAGTTAGGAGACCCGGGTTCGCTTCCCGGGTCCTCCCTGCGTGGAGTTTGCATGTTCTCCCCGTGTCTGCGTGGGTTTCCTCCGGGCGCTCCGGTTTCCTCCCACAATCCAAAAGACATGCAGGTTAGGTGGATTGGCGATTCTAAATTGGCCCTAGTGTGTGCTTGGTGTGTGGGTGTGTTTGTGTGTGTGTCCTGCGGTGGGTTGGCGCCCTGCCCAGGATTGGTTCCCTGCCTTGTGCCCTGTGTTGGCTGGGATTGGCTCCAGCAGACCCCCGTGACCCTGTATTCGGATTCAGCGGGTTAGAAAATGGATGGATGGATGGATGGGATATAGTGCCTTTCATATCTATCTATCTATCTATCATATAGTGCCTTCTCTATCTATCTATCTATCTATCTATCTATCTATCTATCTATCTATCTATCTATATAGTGCCTTATCTATCTATCTATCTATCTATCTATATAGTGCCTTATCTATCTATGTTTATTGTCATCAAAAATCATTTCAGATGATAAGGCACAGTAAAGAAGCAAGCAAGGGATGGCAAACATTCCAACTCCTTGACAATATTTTGAACTGTTTCAAAGACAAGGGTCATGGAGCCGAAGTCTCTTTAATATTTATGCCTGGGAATGTGGGAGATGGAAAAAGTACTAATGCGAATGATGTGTGCATTAAAAGGATTGAAATGTTTCAGCTCATATAACATTCATGGCAATGGCTTCACTCTCCTTGTCAATTTATATATTTGGAGGACAGCAGTCTGCTTGCTGTTTTCTTATCTAATGAAGACACGGCCAGATCTAATTGCAAAAAAATAAATAAATAACTGCCAGAGCAGTCTGACATTTGGCAATATGAGAAAGAAATGTTTCATAAAGGAAAACAACACCAGGATATTTTTTTCCTTACTTTTTAAATAAAACACGTGCATGTACAATGCATTTTCATATGTGGTGTATATATTGTTAGTTTGTAGTTTAATTTGGTCACAAAATGTGTGTGTGTGTGTGTGTGAGTGGGTTTTGCGGTAAATTCATGCCCCATCGAGGGTTGGTACACTTATGACTATTAATTGAATTAAGCAGGAATAATGTTATATATAGTATACACTGTATTTGCCCAAGGGCTGCTTGTACAAACTGAAAAGGCATGCTTTTTGTTGGAGTTAAATTCAGATAAACAGGATGACCTGGTAAGAGTCCCAACTATTTATCCTTTCTGTGACTTGTCGTCACTTCACCCACCCACTATATATATATATATATATATATATATATATATATATATATATATATATATATATATATATATATATATATATATATATATATATATATATATATATATATATATATATATACACATATACATATACAGTATATAAAATCCAATGACTGTCTGTCCGCTTTTCATGGGAGAACTACTTAGCGGATTTAGATTGGGTTTTTTTCTATAATTTGCTTGAACATTCTGGTTGATTTTGAGACTTCTCTCATTGCAGTATTGCAGTTTGATTTATTCACACAAATCCGAGAGAGAGGCTGTGTGCTTAGGGGAGGCGGGTGGGGCCCTCCTCACTCACACGCCAGCCTCCATTTGAGTTGCTCTGCCTCTCGCCACATGTTGGAGTGCATCTTGCCCCCACTTAGCTAGCGACACCTGTTTGTTCAGCAAACATTATCATCTAGAGATTGTTCAGGAGTAACATTTGACAGTTTTGAGAGGGAGATCACAGCTACCTGTGTTGTAGAGAGTGCCTGCTGATTGCCAGAAACATCACGGCCGAGTCCTTTTCTCCCCACGAGAGGAAGGCTCTCCCGTCAGAGCTGAACACGATCAGATACAGTGACAACGTTTGACGTTGGAGCATACCTACCATCCGCTTGGCCAGAGATACCTTGCCAACTTTTTACATTTTTACAGAGATCACAGCTACATTCTCGCCCCTGATAGCAAAACCAAAAATATTGTATATTAAGAGGCCCTCGGATACGAAAGCTATTAATATAAATTCTTCTCAATACAAACTATTACATTTTTTTTTTACATTTTTTAACAAATTTTTAAAGTTTTTCCTGTTTCACTACTATACGGGCAAAGCCGCGGGGGACAGCTTATATATTTACTGTATATATATATATATATATATGAATATTTATACACTGACTGCTCATGCTGTGCCCCGTCCATGGGCACAGACAGCTTCAGCCACAGGGACGGCACTCCTATAAACAGCATTCTAATGCCAAAGAAAACACAGCCTCAGAATACTAAACGTCAGTTCTGCTGCTGCCATACCCCATGAAGCACTCACTGCATGTTGCTATTTGTCTTTAGCACCCGTTCTCTCGCCTGTTGTCCTACTCTATCTTGTCCTGTCCACACTACCTCTGTACCTGTCCCAGCCCCAGCTGCATCCTACTCTCTAAAGTTGAGTCCTCTCAAAGAAGAAAACTATGACTTCCTTCAGACTCAAGAATTGGAGCTGCTGTGACGGAGACCCCTAGTAAGTTGTCCACTTTGCTGTGTGTTTGACGTAGGATTCTGAAATTGAACAAAGCTTGAGTGCCAAAATAAAAGATGTGTTTTATCAGTCCTCCCCGGCCTCTCTTTTGTGCAATTTAGTAGTACTTTGCTTACTGGGCACTTTATTGGGTTGTCGATTTATTTGTAATTGAACAAATTTGCCATTTTGGAATATCAATCTGCAGTCAATTACCCATAATGACAAAGTGAAAACATGTTTTCAGGAAAAAAAGGGCCAATTTAATAAAAATCAAAGACTGAACTCCCTCATTTTCCGTATATTCAGAGACCTTACTTTCTAAATCCAGTGTATGTATTGTCGCACATGCCCACCTATGGGACAGCTGAAAGGCTCTACAGAAGGTAAGCACTACCACCCCGAGATGGGAGGTGGCACTAACACCAATGGTCGTTCCCCTTTATACCCATAGCACCAAGGCTAATGCAACAGATAATGCTAAAATTAATTGCTGCCCCCTTCAGGTGTGGAGGTATAAAGCAAGACACATGGCCGGAAGAAGGTTGTCTTTTGACCCAGACATCCCAATGAGATGGAGCAACATGGATTTCAGTTAAACGCTCAGAAGGAGCAAAGCCTTACTTAGTGCATGTGCTTCTTTGATTAAATGGGGATCTGTATTATGTTGCCCCAGCCATTAGTGATGGGAAGTTCGGATCATTTTGCCGACTCGGACTTTGAGTCTTGTTCAGCAAAATGAACGAATCATTTTTCGAGTTATTTTGTTCAATTCTCTTTCCGGCTCAGACTGCATTGGTTAACCTTATGGGGCTGTCACGTGATGAACGAACGACTCGAAAAACCCGAAAACTCAAAACAGGTGAATCAATTCCAATACAGAAACTATAGGAAGTTGCGCAAATGCGCAGGCGTGATTGAACGAATCACTCCCACGAGACGAATCATTCTTCCCGAGTCACATTAAAGATTCGTTCAAAATGAACGAATCGTTCAAGAACGACCCATCACTACCAGCCATCCTTTTGTCATCCATCCCAGTCTGTGCTGTCCACAATTTAATATAGTAAGAGCAAAGATAGGTGATGTTTAGATTGCTGGGGTGCCAGAACAGACAGTAACCAGCATTTTAACCAGTAATATACAATTTCTACTCTTATATAAGCTACTGTATAGAATGTATAAATATTCTCGGACACCCATGAGTAGGGCGCAACTGTAAGGCTACAATAAGAAGGGCAGTACCTCACATCTTCTGCCATTGAACCTAAAGTCCCACCTCTTTGGCTCCAGACGAGATACAAGGAAAAATGATTCCACAAGTCAGCATTCATTGTGGAACCCGCAAGTGAGTGTGCAACATCACTACACAGGCAGTGACTTATTACTTAAAACTATCAGATTTACTATGAGCTGCAAGGAGAGGTAATTCTAGGGACTCTGGGGGCCCTAGGCAAAAAACTTAATGGGGAGCCACCACCTCATCCTCTTCCGAATCTTGCCATGGTAAAATATCTTACCGTCATTGTAGCGCAAAGTTTAAATTAATAAGGTGAACGGAGAAAATATAGAAATAAAACACCACAACAAAATACATTTCTATGGATAATGTCTAAATGAAAAAGTAAATACATTTCAGATAAATGTAAAGTACACATCGTAATACAAAACAAATACAAATCGCACAACGTAATATTTAAAAAAAGGGTGCACATAATAGAAATTTAAAAAACAAAAAATGACTCGTAAAGGTATTACAGTAACTTCCAAAACTGCTGCATTTGTGGTTTGGCTACAGAAAATGCAGCCACTATGTGCTCCTAGTCCAAAGACCCTCAAACACTGCATTGTATCAAAATTTGAGCCAATCCTGACACATAGCAGATCTCACGTAAGCTTTAATGGAATGGAAAATGTCTCCCACCACGAGGCAACAGGACTGCAGAGAGACTAAGGTTTGACTTCTTAGACCTCCGTCTCACTGTTACCTACTCACTCACCCTGTGGCTGGATTGGTGCTGATGATTTTGGCCGCCCATGGACTACACTGGGGCCTGGAGAGATTGACTGACGACGAATCAGAAATATATGGAAAAAAAATAGATAGATAGATAGATAGATAGATAGATAGATAGATAGATAGAAGTGAAAGGCACTATATAATAGATAGATAGATAGATAGATAGATAGATAGTGTCGCATGCGGCTGGGGGTGGAGCCCAGCCGGGACGCACAGGAGGACCGGAGGAGGGCTTGTGCCTCCTCCAGACCACGAGGGGGCGACCGCCCTGGTTGTGTTGGGGGCCACAGGTAGAGGGCTTGGAAGCCCAACCCTGTAGGGGCCCGTGGCCACCACCAGGCGGCGCCCCGGTGCCTGAAGAACCCAGGACCTCAGCACTTCCGCCACACCAGGAAGTGCTGGGGGGAAGAAGACTGGGGACACCCGGGGGTGTGCCCGCAGGGGATTGCCGGGAAAGCAGCTGGAACCCATACGGGGTGCTATTTAATGGGCCGCCTCCCTTCCGTCATCAGCAAGAGTCGGGTGGAAGAGGACGGAGCTTGAAAGTGGAGTGGAGGCGGCAGAAGGAAAGGCATTTGGTGAATGGGAGGCCTGGACTTTGGGGGATCGGTGCTGGAGGCACTGGGACATGCACTAAAACAATTGTAAATATTGTATATAATAAACGTGTGTTGGGTGAACTAACGATGTCCGTCTGTCTGTGTCCGGAGCCAGTTCCACAATAGATAGATAGATAGCGTGACAGATAGGGGGCGATATCGCTCCCTTGAACCCCTGTCCACGACTCCAGACACCAGGCAAAAGTCCCAACGTTAACTTTATTAAATTGCCACAGTGCACAAAGCACCCTCTCCTCCACTATACTCGTATAATAATCACAATAACAATTACAAATACAATCCTCCACTCCCAGACGCATTGCCATCCTACCACCCAGCTCAGCTCGCCGTCTGGGAGATCCCACAATCCTTTTATATTCCCTGACCCGGAAGTGTTCCCAATCCCCAGTCCATGTGATCTTGTATCACTTCCGGGTCAGGTAAAAAGTCCTTTTCTTCACCCGTCATTCTCCTTGTCCATGTGACTTGGATGTACTTCCGGGGCATAGGGTAAATAACCGTTGTGCCCCCCTGCAGCGTCCCCTAGTGGCCCCCATGGCATCCAGCAGGGCTGCGTATAAAAACTGCAATGTCCATGATGACCTGCTGATCTTTGGGGAACCTCCATACTGCAGGGAGGGCTCCACCTGGCGGCTTGGTGGTATTGGCCGGGATAAACGGCCGGCCATACACCACAATAGATAGATAGATAGATAGATAGATAAGACACTATGTAACAGATAGATAAGATACTATATAAAATAGATAGATAGATAGATAGATAGATAAGACACTATGTAACAGATAGATAAGATACTATATAAAATAGATAGATAGATAGATAGATAGATAAGACACTATGTAACAGATAGATAAGATACTATATAAAATAGATAGATAGATAGATAGATAGATAGATAGATAGATAGATAGATAGATAGATAAGACACTATTGTAACAGATAGATAAGATACTATATAAAATAGATAGATAGATAGACTAGGCACTGTATGGCCGAATTGTCTCAAGAAAATTAATCAATTCAAATTTTGCTTTATGAAAAATAATATTGATCGCACTCCCACAAAGATGATTGGAGCCCCACTTAGGGGTTTTTCCGATTGTGTTGTTGTATGCTTTAAGGATGAGTTACTGCAGATTTGTCTTTACCATTTAGTACCTATGTAAACAGAAGCCCTTGGGGGTCCCACTCGTAGTTTGTGTCCCCAGGTAACTGCCTGCCTTGTATGTCCTGTTTCTGCATCTCTGCCTGTATGATTTTCGTTTGATCTTGTGATTTCTGGCTTTATTTTTGTCCTCATTATGTGGGGCTTACCCTAGAGGTACCCTGACCCTGTCTTGTTTTTATAAAACACTTTAAAAATTTAACAGTTATTTTTTTTGTTCTTTTTTCATTTGATTATCATTGACTCATTTCTTTTTATGGGCTTTAAAACTGACAAATCAAGGGTTCAAACAACATTAAAAGGTGAAAGGGGAGCAGCTGCTGCTTAAGTGTCCTATCCACCAATGTACACACTAGTCAACAACGGTATGAGTAAACAGAATATAAATTTCTGAGAAAGGGAACGTAAAGCAAAATATCATCTTTGTGCAATGCAAACGTGCTTGCCATATTTCTATACAAATGCAACAAACCTAATTTGTCATTTCTAATTTGACATCAAATTTTGGAAAGTGGTGAATGATAGAAAGTGGTAAGTAACAGTGTGCTAAATAAGGTATGGACTGAGTGTAAAGCAGAAGTTGGTGGACATGGGAATACATTATAGGAGTGTCTGATAAGGCTTCCCCATTGAATTGCCATCACAGCACATTTTGGACAAGAATACAAGGAGTGCGTCTCAGGAATTACAGAAACATACTGCTCAAGTACACCATTTTCAAAACTCTAGGAGGTGAAGAAGAGACTCTATTGCTAGGCAGTGAGTTTAGCCTTTCCTTTTCAAGTACATATATATATCATTATTCTGTGAAAATGCCCCTTAGCACCCTTATTATTTGCACTGCCCATGTAATCTCATTCTCTTCTTTATCATTTAATTGTGTCCATCATTAGTTTAGTTTTGCTGGCCAAGCACACCTCAAGGCTGTTAAAAAATGGAAACTGACGAGCTAAAAAGCGAAAGAGAAAAGACAAATTGGCACACACAGAGAGGGCACAGGCGCAGGGGTACTTTGGTTATTTTATGCAAATTTCAGAGTTGAATAAACAGAGCATCAGCATTAGCTGGAGAAAATGATCAGGGTTCTGGCAAAGGGTTTATTTGTCCAGCTTTCACTGTTTGCTTGCCTTCAAGAAGCTGAGCACTGGATCTGCGACTTGTCAACATTCTCTGTGTGAAGTAAGTATCAGCCAAGAACCTCCACACTTCCATCAACCATAGGAAAGGCTGCAATAAAATAAACCAAAAATATATTAGGATCAAAACTACTGCCAGTTTTACTCAACTCACCGTTTATTCGGTTCCCACGTCTGATTTTCTGTGTTTCTATGATAAGGAATACGTGTATATCACTCCAACGTATTCTAGTTTTGTTAAGAATTTTGAGTTTCAGTAAGACACTCTACAAATAAAGCATTTTTTTTTTTACAAATAATACGTTACATGCTGGGTAAGAACTGCCAACTCAGGTGTCAGAAAGGCATTACTATATAATTTCTGTCATTTTTGATTAGTTTTGATGTGTGAAATTATTTAAAATTTTTGATGTTTTGATTCTTTTGGTGAAGTGTGCAGACATAGCATGTGATGTTAGCACAGCTGTGCTTTAAAGGTTAATGGTGTGAACAACAAAGTGTCTGAACTTTTAACGCAATCAAAAGAAACAAATTGAAGAATGAACGAAAAAGAAAATGGACAACCACTTAAGGAAGGAATTACTCGTTTGTTTCTTTGTTTTTATGGTCTTTTGAATGTTGTATTTTTTGTATTTAGTTGAGAATTTACTATACAATACAATACAATTTATTATTTGTATAGCCCAAAATCACACAAGAAGTGCCACAATGGGCTTTAACAGGCCCTGCCTCTTTACAGCCCCCTAGCCTTGACTCTCTACGAAGACAAGGAAAAACTCCCAAAAAAACCTTGTAGGGAAAAAATTGAAGAAACCTCAGGAAAGGCAGTTCAGATAGAGACCCCTTTCCAGGTAGTTGGGCGTGCAGTCAAAAAGAAGGGGGTCAATACAATACAATACACAGAACAGAACAAATCCTCAATACGGTAGAAAAATAAAAATTTTAGAAGTACAGAGCAGAATTGAACAGAAGATGATATTACATAATATGATTTGGATTTGTCCTGGAGACCTCATTCATCAAACTGCCTTTCCCATTTGGCCATTCCACAGCTGAAATAGCACTAATCCGATGAAAGGACCCCTCTTTACCACGATTCCTGCGATCCTTTATCAGGGATGACTTTACCTTAGGCAGGCAAAACAACTTGGCAGATGGGCTGTGGCACCAAGTGCCACATTTGAGTACCGAGAAGAGAAACAGAATAGGTGAGGGTTAGTATCAAATTATAACTATCTTGTTACTTATGTTTTAGTGCTAATGCCTAACAACAGAGATGCAGTCTGCACAGTTAATCAGCAGCTCTAGTCAGGGTGTGCTAAACTGAAATCGTGAGATTTAAAAGATTTGAAAGCTGAGACCGAGGGGGCATCTCTTATAGTAGCAGGCAGACCATTCCACAGTTTAGGGGCCCTGTAACTAAAAGCTCGACCTCCTACTGTTATTTTATAAATCCTTGGAATCCTAAGCAGACCGACATCCTGAGATCTTAATGTGCGCTCAGGTTTGTAAGTCATGATAAGTTCAGACAAGTAAGCCGGACCTCGGCCATTTAATGCTTTATAAGTTTAAAGGAGGATTTTGAAATCTGCCCTAAACTTAACCGGGAGCCAGTGTAAGGATTTAAGAACTGGAATTATGTGTTCGTATTTTCTTGTTCTTGTAATAATTCTTGCAGCAACATTTTGGATTAACTGGAGGCTGTATAAAGAACAGTTTGAACATCCAGTGAACACTGCATTGCAGTAGTCAGTCCTACTAGAAATAGAAAAATGTACCATCTTTGTTTTTTAGGTCCTTCATTTCAGTTTTTGATTCTGTTGTTTACATTATTATTGCTTGTGTTTATTTTTTCCATTCTTTATTTTTCATTTTGTCTATGTATCAATGCCTTGGCTATGTTCCATAAATTTTGTGGGTGGTCCTCCCAAAGAGGTGGGGCCTCCTTCCAATCACCATCAGGGACTGCCCCTCAGCCTATAAATCCAGAAAGCCTCCCATAGTTCCCGGTGGTTCATTCATCAAATGTACTTGGGAGTTTTGGTGAGTTTCTGTGTCTCTGCTGTGCTTTTTGGTATTTCAAAATTTTTGACCTTCCGCCCTGTGTTATGAGCTTGCTTTGGATTTGTGATTTTTGCAATTGTGTTTACTTGGGATTGTCTTATTGTCTAGGCAAATCCTTCACACCTAGCTTCACTGTTTCTGGAAATAAAACCAACTTATTTTTATTAAGTTCTGTGTTTGCCCTTGTTACTAGCTGGGTTTGACAGGTGTCCCCTATAGTGGGCATTTTTCGTAGTGCTTTTTAGGACATGAATGGTTTGGGACTTCTAAGTCACAACTTCCAGGAGACTTTTTGAATTTTGGATTCTGTACACCCTTTTTTAATGTAACACCTTAGTTGGTTTTGCTCACTTTTTATTTTGATTCAATAAATCAAGTTGAATAATAACATGTTGTGTTTGTGACCATGATTTTTTTGACGGTTTCCTCTGCAAATTTGGCTATAATGTGGCATCAACCTGTGTGTGTGTCCATGTGTCTATTTGTCTGTCCATCCAGTTCTTATGTCTCTGTTATATACCATTTCGTATAGGAGTCATGAAAACAGTGCTAATGTTTGTGATGCGCCATCTGTTGAAATTAAAAATTCAATTAACTACATGGGTTACAAAACACATTTCCAATAGCTGATTAGTTATGTGCCTCGCAGTTAGGAGACCCGGGTTCACATCCCAGGTCCTCCCTGCACGGAGTTTGTATGTTCTCCCTGTGCCTGCGTGGGTTTCCTCCCACAGTCCAAAGACATGCAGGTTAGGTGCATTGGCGATCCTAAATTGTACCAAGTGTGTGTGCTTGGTGTGTGGGTGCGTGTGTGCCCTGCGGTGGGCTGGCGCCCTGCCTGACCCCTGTGACCCTGTAGTTAGGATATAGCGAGTTGGATAATGGATGAATGGATGGATGATTAGTTATGAACAGCCCATACTGATGGTCAGAGGTGGACTTGTAACTGGCTATTCAAGCTGATGTGGTAGAAGTTGTTAATGTAGTAAGGATGGTGTGGGAAGACTTACAAAATACATTCTAATGGATGACACACTACAAATGTTAATGCCTACTTCCAAGAGGGAGTCAATGACCAACAAACAGAAATCAGCTTATCCACCTTAATAAAAGGACAAGTGGGTTCCTTGGGTGCCACCAGGGGATGCTGCAGGGGCTGTGGAGTCCTGCTTTGTTGGGTTTCTGTGTCACATGGAAGTGCTTCGCGAACATGCTAATGGGCCACCGGAAGTACACCCAAGTGCAGGATAAAAGAAGCCTGCTGCCTTAATTGTGGGAACCGGAGTAGGGAAGAAGGTCATGAAGCTTGCTGGAGGAGTGGAGGCAAATTGAGGGAGAAACAAAGAGAGGAAGAAGGTGAAGACAAAATGCAGTGTGTTTTATTCTTCTTCTTGGAACTGTGGCAGAATTGCAGGAAATGCTTAGGGAAGAGTTTCCCACAGAACAATAAAAAGCCCATGTGTGTTGCTGGACTTGTGCTTTGTGTCTGTCTGCGTCAGGTTTGGAGAGATGGAGTGCCCCCTACTGACTATACTGTATATCTATTCATTTATTTAAAAGCTTCTGTAAAAAGCCAATCTTCTCCCTGGGGACAAATAAAGTTCTATCTACTCTCAGAAATGGAAGACTGTCAAGCCAGTAATCATAGACCTGGCAGCTGATTGCTCACTTGGTATTCCTTTGAAGCGTTGGTATTAATAATTTTTGTAAGTTAACAGGTTTGAAGATGTTTATGGCTTAACATGTCAGGAGGAGGATTTTGAATGGGCTCAAGATGCAACTGGATGTCCATGAAGAGATTAAAGGACTCCAGTTATATGACTACTCTTTCTAGCTGCAGCTTTCTGAGATGACTGAAGAGTGTAGGGAAGGCGATTTAAAGATTAAAGTAGTGCAGTAGTCAATGCTACTTGGAACAAATGGTAACTGTCAGGTTTGTATTAGGCACAGCAAAAAATATTCATTATGCAACACTTGTAAACTGGATAAAAGTAGACTTAGACAGTGACGAATTTCTGAAAGAACGATTTCCTTATCACTACCCACTGTTTGTTAAGAAGTATTACATTTTATTGATACAGGAAGCTGAACGACTTTAACATAATGGCCAAGATTAATCTTCTGTTTCCAGTTCATACTTTCTGATGATAACATCTAGGCATGAAAATAGCCCTGATATCAGATCACAGTACAGAAGGGCTGGTCCCACGCTTTGATGAGTGTGTCCGCTAGGCCGATCTTTTGTTTTTAAAACAGGCTTTAGATTTTAACATAGAAACCTTGGTTGGAAGGCTTTTAGCCAGAAAATGTATGCTTGAAATTGATTCTAAGGAAGACTAATGGGTGAATCTGACTTCTTTATTAAAAGGATGACAATGGCCGCTTTGCAGTCATCGGAGATAATGCCTATCTGTACAGATATATCAGTTTACAGTAAGCAATTTCTCAGCAAGTATTGTCTTTTTTTCCACAATGTGTTTGAGTTTAGGGGCAGATTTTGGGCTTTCCTTTCATATATTCTGAACAAATCCAAATCGTATTATGTAATATCATCTACCATAGAATTCTGCTCTGTACTTGTAATATTTCTATTGCACCATTATTGAGGATTACTTGTGTTCAAAAGAGCTTAAAGCCAGAAGTAAATGAACACATTCCTGGTTGTTGACCAACGTGTCTCCTCTCAATTAAGTACAGAGTTTTAACTGTGAAGCCGATTAGAGAAGCTGAGTGTTCCTTTACATTTTAAAGAGATAAGAGCTGTGAGACTTGAAACGCGCGTCATATTGCTGTTTAACGGATGCAGGAACAGCGTACGAAACACCGGAGGTGACCAATTTGGTTTCATTTTGAAGCCAGTTATGCCTGAATTAAAGGGCACCTAAAGATTCGTGTCTGCCTGTTTTGTTGCACCAGTAGGAGTAGACCATGTAGGGCTTGTGTGGCTTTTGACTCCCGTCACATGTAGTCCAGTTTTTTTTTGGGAAGTTTTTCCTTGTCTCCTTACAGAGTCAAAGCTGGGGGGCTGTCAAAAGGCAAGGCCTGTTAAAGCCCATTGCGACACTCCTTTTGTGATTTTGGGTGATACAAAAAATAAATTGTATTGTATTGTATATTCACCAGAATTTTCTATTCCTTTGTGATATTATATAACTGCTAAGATACTAACAAAGATAGGAATGATGGCACAACTTCTCTCCGTTTCACAGCCGGTCAACCCATTAGGTGACATAGGTAGCAGTCTAGGGATCCAACACATGATGGGCACCATTTATGAAAATATACTCTGTAACATGGCGGGTGCACGCTACGGACCCCCCATCTCCTAGTCTTCAAAGTCATATAATCAGACAGATCTCGCCCTTAGAAGGTCCACCGGTCAAGAAATGGCAAAGACAAGATGTCTTTTGTCCGAATGTTTTTTTTTTTCCTTTTCTGAACCCTCTTTTCTCTCCTTTGAATGGAATTGCCAAGATGGCCCCCAATCCGTCACCTGATTCCCCTCAACTCTGTTATGCAGTTCATAATTGACATTGCAATATTCCACATCATCCTGTCATAACCTATTATAACAATCACAGAATGTGCTAAAAAATAAAATATAAAACACGCAACCACTAAAATGTAGTATTACTGTGAGCATTAGTTTAGAGCGCAAATATTCTGGACATATATACTGTAAATTAGGAGTACGCACTGTGTGTGCTTTTAATGATTCAAATGTGCCTTTCACAAAGTAACTTCAGGTGGCTTATCAATCAGCACAGGAGATCTGGCTTCCAGTGGGAGCTCCCCCAGGTCCCTGCTATCAGCCTGCCCACCGCTTTTGATCCTCACACACACTGACACATGTTTAAAATACTTTTCAGCAGACATTTCCAAGTCTGAATGCTTGACAGAATGGCTAAGCTCACTTTAGCCTCTAAGCACATCTTGGGCTCCATTGTTGGCAGTTCTGTTTGAAGTTAACCTAATGATAACCAGATCGGCCTGCATCTTGTATTCATTTGTATCTTTTTAGCACCCTTAAAATGACTATATATATATATATATATATATATATATATATATATATATATATATATCAGCAAAAAAAGAAAGGTCCTCTGACTTTCAACTGTTTTTACTTTCAGTAAACTTAATGTGTAAATATTTGTATGAACACTAAAAGAGTCAACACCATAAGACATAAACTAAAAATGTTTCACAATGTGTCCCTGAATGAAGGGAGGCTCAAAATCAAAAGTACCAGTCAGTATGTGGTGTGGCCACCAGCTGCTTGAAGTACTGCAGTGCATCTCCTCCTCATGGACTGGACCAGATTTGTCAGTTCTTGCTGTGAGATGTTACCCCACTTTTCCACCAAGGCACCTGCAAGTTCCTGGACATTTCTGGGGGGAATGGCCCTAGCCCTCACCCTGCGATCCAACAGGTCCCAGACGTGCTCAATTCCTTCGACGATAAACACGAATCCGTCCATCACCCCTGGTGAGACAAAACCGTGACTCATCAGTGAAGAGCACTTTTGCCACTCCTGTCTGGTCCAGCGAAGGTGGGTTTGTGCCCATAGGCGGCGTTGTTGCTGGTGATGTCTGGTAAGGACCTGCCTTACAACAGGCCTACAAGCCCTCAGTCCAGCCTCTCTCAGCCTATTGCGGACAGTCTGAGCACTGATGGAGGGATTGTGTGTTCCTGGTGTGACTCGGGCAGTTGTTGTGGCCATCCTGTACCTGTCACGCAGGGGTGATATTCGGATGTACCGATCCTGTGCAGGTGTTGTTACACGTGGTCTTCCACTGCGAGGATGATCAGCTGTCCTTCCTGTCTCCCTGTAGCGCTGTCTTAGGCGTCTCACAGTGCAGACATGGTAATTTATTGCCCTAGCCACATCAGCAGTCCTCATGCCTCCCTGCAGCATGCCTAATGCACGTTCACGCAGATGAGCAGGGACCCTGGGCATCTTTCACAGTCGGTAGACAAGTCTCTTTAGTGTCCTGCGTTTTTAGAACTGTGACCTTAAATGCCTACTTTCTGTAAGCTGTTAAGTCTTAGCGACCATTCCACAGGTGCATGTTAATTAATTGATTATGGTTAATTGAACATGCATGGAAAACATTGTTTAAACCCTTTACAATGAAGATCTGTAAAGTTATTTGGATTTTTAAAACATTATTGTTGAAATACACAGTCCTGAAAAAGGGACGTTTCTTTTTTTGCTGAGTATATATATATATATATATATACACACAGTACAGTATATGTGCATGTATATGTTTGTGCGTACTGTATATATACAGGTATATATACTGTGTACAGTACTGTATATGTAAATGCCATTCTCAAAACCGGATAGGTAAACAGCTAAAAGATAAACTTTGTAAGTTATACCACATGTGTGTTATTCATTTTTCTCAAAGTCATCCTTTGAAACCTTATAAGCACTTCTGATATTGACTTATAATCACCCCCCGCTCTGTGATGTTCTAATAAATGCTCCATTTTTGCCAGTACATTTTAACATATCCATCTGGACAAAGCTGGCTGCACAGTGAGGAAAATGTGTTCTAATTTCTCAAGTGCCGTTAACTCAAGCCATTCCAGTTGAGGGGTAAACTCTGACATTTGGAGGAGGATGAGTCTGTGGTGTCCTGGGTAATGGACTCTCTGTTGGGCCAACCACAAACTGTTGCCTCAAGGACTCTGTGACCAACACTGGAGCACCACCAGGACCAGACCTGTCTGCTTTTCTCTTCACTCTGTACGCATAAGATTAGAAATATACTGTAGCAGAAGGTCCCATCACTTTTAGAAATTCTCAGGGTGTATTTTTATAAATGGAATTAGACAGAGGAGAAGGGTCAGGTGGAGATCTTTGTTTCTTGGAGCAAAGAGACTTGTCTGCAACTTACCAACAGGTAAACCAAGGAACTGCTTATTGACCTTTGCCACACCAAAGAGCCTTTATGTCCAGTCACTCACTACTCAGGGAGTGGATGTAGAGGTGCTGTGCTCCTACAAGTGCTTAGGGGTCCACATCAATGACAGGTTGGACTGGTTTCATAACATAGAGGAACCATAAAAGAAAGGGCAGAGCAGGCTCTTTGTCCTTAGGAGACTGCATTCTATAAATATGGGAGGTAACATCTTCTATAACTCAGAAATGGCCAGTGTGGTAACATCTAAAAAGGCCCCACCAAATTAAAATACTAAATAAAAGGGCAAGCTTAGTTACGGGACACCCTTTGTGTACTCCCAGGAGGTTGTAGTAAAGCAGTGAATGAAAAATACAACTGAAGGCCATTATGAACAAGGCTGCACATCCTCTCTGTGACTCACCAGCATTATGGACTTCATGCCAACATATCATTCAGCAGGTGTGTGTCATGAAATGCAATGGGGGATTCTTCATACCTACAGCAATATGCCAGTATAATGTTATTGTTACTGTGACTGGTCTTTTTATCTTCGGTCAAGTCAGAGGTTTCATTTGTTTTTATTAATTTGTTCGCTCATTTTTTATATAATTATTTATTGAGCTTCAGAAAAAATCAAGTATCCCCCTTGGCACAATTAACGTGCTATCTATCTATCTATCTATCTATCTATCTATCTATCTATCTATCTATCTATCTATCTATCTATCTATCTATCTATATATCTATTTATCTATTATATAGTGCCTTTCACATCTATCTATCTATCTATCTATCTATCTATCTATCTATCTATCTATCTATCTATCTAGTATATTGTGACTTTTATCTGTCTATCAATCTATCTATCTTACAGTGCTTTTCATATCTAACTATCCTTCTACATATCTATCATATAGTGCCTTTCACATCTATCTATCTATCTATCTATCTATCTATCTATCTATCTATCTATCTATCTATCTATCTATCTATTATATAGTGCCTTTCATCCATCTGTCTATCTATTTATCTTACAGTGCTTTTCATATCTATCTATCCATCTACATAGCTATCATATAATGCCTTTCATATATATATATATACAGTATCTATCTATCTATCTATCTATCTATCTATCTATCTATCTATCTATCTATCTATCTATCTATCTATCTAATTTTGTAAAATGTTATACCAAGTAAATCACCAGGCCTGAATGGAGCTCTCACATTTATAGGTTTTGAGTGGTCCCATAATTACACATTTTGCTATATTGAGAGAACTTGTTTTGGAAGATTGATCGGTGACTTTACTTCAAGAGTTTCTAGTGCTTATCAGTGGGAATGCCCTGCAGGAGAACGACATCCATCTCTGGGGCAGTCTGTTTACTTTAACACACGACAGTCTTGTTCTGGATAAAGTAAAACCCACATTTACGCAGTTATAGTGCACTTTGAATGCAAATGAGTGATTTGTCAAATCTTGGTTGACAAGAATCTCAACCCTTCATAGCATCTGGTCGTTCTGCATTACACCCTGTTAAAGAAATTTTCTAAACAAATTTTAGTTTCTAATTAAGTCTGTTTGTATTTTGTGTTAATAGTTGCCATCTGGCGTGACAGCATTGTGTGGAAGTTAGCACTGCGACTCCCCAGCTAAAGAGACATGGGTTAAGTTACTTTGCCGTCTCTGTAACTTAAGTTCAGTATTCAAGTGGTTTTCTCTGGGCACGCTGGTTTCCTTCTATGTGCTAAAGATGTGTGATGTGTGTGTGTTTGTTTGTTAGGCTAACTGGTGTAAGAATACAAAAAGACATAAGAGAGCTGGGGTACCAGTGGTAACCTCATAACTAGAATTTAACTACATTTTCATTTTAATTGAATTTTAATTTTACATTTTTAAAATGTAATTTTAATGTTAAAATTTTTAATTGTCATTTTTAAAATTGTTTTAATTTAATTTTAACTTTTTTAAATGTAATTTCATTTTAATTTTTAATTTGTATTTTTTAATTTAATTCATTTTAAATTAAATTTTAATGTAACTACATAACTAGAATTTGACAAGCCCTAGTAGAAAAAACAAAACATACTAAAGTAGGGCTCCTCTCATGTGAAATTAACTAAAATCCCATTAAAAAGTGACCACCATCTATAACATAAGCCAGGCATTTAAGCTTAATAAAAGGTCAATGGTCATAATTCACCTTTATGGAGATGTGGTAATGATAATTGCAGTAACCTTTTCATTTTGATGTCAGGTAGGTACGCATCTTAATAATAAAGCCTTGAGAAACAACAGACACGTCCTCGCAGGCCCCGGTGCCGCAGCCCTGCCTGTAGTTACACCACTGTTAACCCCGTTTAATTGCCATTGGTCAAAATGTCCAAAAAAACAGTAGCTGTGCCTTGTGTAGTGTTGGTCTTCAGACTTAGGGGGGGCCTTTTGTTTTTGGGGTCCTTAAATGCTAAAAGACCACAAGACAGGACAGTCTTGCTGACATGGCCGCCCTCAACAAAACGCAGGCTCGGCTCTGGGCTCATCTTTTCCCATCGAATGTCGATAACTTGCTTCAAAGAAAAACGGTAAAGTCACAACACGTGAATTGTGGCAGCTCAAGTACGCAGCACATCAATCAAAAGTTTTTGTAGTGTTAATCGGAATTTTACTGATGAATTCATTAAACTTGTCGCCGATTCGTTAAATGCATAAGTCAACTTTTCTTCAACCTACGAAGAAATTTTCTTAATTTTTTTTTAACATTAAGGAAATTACGAAAATGTTTAATTTTAAATACACTGGTTTAGAAAACGAGTGAAGGTATTATAGGGTGAGGGGGCGGCTGAAATTAAATTTCATAATGGCGGTTTCGCCTCTAGCACTGGGCCTGAGTGATGGTGATTTACAAATTTCTTTTTGAGTGACTCTTTTCAGTGAATCATACAAATCCTTCTTGAGCACAAATGAATCGATTTAATGGAGCTTAAACAGGGGTGCTAAAGCGCAACAACCTGAATCCTGGCTCATTTGATTTGTGAACAAGCCACGTCCCAAAAACCAGTCTAGCGATTATCGTTCAGTTTAGTGATTCTTGTTCATTTAATGATCAAATGAATTATTTTAGATGTGTTATTATCCGTTGTGAACTGAAAGTGGACAATTTCATATGAATTATCATGTTAATATGTAAGGAGACGGGCCATTACATGAGAAGAGCTGGACAGGGCCGTAGAAGGGTATTAGCTTGGCAGCAGGACTGGTATCTGCTCCTTTGTGCGAGGAGGAACAGGAGTTGCACAAAATGACATGCAGCCGGCTACTGGTGTGCATGTTTCTGACCAAACTGTCAGAATGAGGGTGGCATAAGAGACCAACATCCTCTAGTGCAGGGAGTCCGTGGAAGGGTCCATGGATGGGTTTCAAAGGGTCCGTGATTGTCAGATATAAATTAACATTTATATTCACTATACAGCCCGGTACTGTTGATTTAGAGTAGATGTAGTAGTAGTAGTAATGGTAGTAGAAAACATAGTAGTAGATCTGTTTTAATTTGCACAAGAGGATTGTATTTCATAATTAAAATGAGTGGCCATTACTTTTTGCATAAAATGGAGTCATTTTTTTAGATTGAAGTTTAATAATACTTTGTGTATGTCATAAACGGGGTGAGACACAAAAATAACCAGACTGGACTTTCCTGGAAAAGCATCTGAAAGTGGGCCGAATGTGAATCATAGAACTATATCCCCTCCTACACGCCCTCTCAAACCGCAGACTGGCTAGGTATATCCTGTGAACAGCCCAGTCAGTATTTGCACAACAATCGCTACACGAGTTGCCGCAATAATGACCGGTGAAAAAAAACGAACAGTGAATCAACATCAAATTTCTTTTGCGAAATTGAATAAAACGGCCACAGAAACTTATAAAATGATATAAACAGTGTACAGTGATAACAGTTTATCTCACACACAAGTTTTTGAGTGGCACAAACGTTTCAAGGAAGGACAAGAAAATGTGGAAGACGTTCAACGTTCGCCCACGTTCGTCTTGGACGGCTGAAAACATCAAATCAGATTGTTCAAAATGATCGTACTGCTTTTTCCGTAAAGTAGTTTTGACTGAAAAAAACATTTCTGTCCTCCATCAACCTCCCTATTCGCCCGATTTAGCTCCCTGTGATTTTTACTTGTTCCTGAAAATCAAAAGTGACCTGAGGGGAACACATTTTTCTTCAATGGATGAAGTGAAGACAGAAATGGCAAGGCTGTTGAAGACCCTCAAGCAAGAAGACTTCCAGCTCTGTTTCAATCAATGGAAGATAACGTATGAAGCAGTGTAGAGATTGGGAGGGGTAGCATATAGAAGGTGACAACGTTTAGAATGCTGTAAGACATCAATACATATCTATTTTTTTACCAATCGAGTTATTTTTGTGTCTTTGTGAGTTCATTATTGTCCGGCATTTCCACAACATTCAGCCTTTTCTGGGATATGTGTGTCGTTCTCTGCCTGAACGCCATCTTCTGGTAGTTCCAAGTGAGTTAGGATAGCTCATGAGCTCTCCTAAAGTGATGTTAAGAGGTCAGGTCATGGTCAGGTCAGGGAGCATGCACTGGTACAGCGCATTGCCGCACCTACCACATGATGAAACAGCTCAGGATCCTGGCAGATACTTCCAGGTCCAGTCCCACCCTTCGGAAATGACCCTCAATCTGCTGCAGCCAGGTGTTACGTGGGTGTCCCCTTGGCCTGGTCCAGTCATAAAATGAGGATCCTGCAAGCCGGATCTCCCTAGGGGAATCGCACCACATGGCCAAAGTGCTGACCGTAACTGACACTCCCTCATTCGGGACTCCATGAGTAACTGCTTGTTAAAAACACAAAGTCAAACCAACGGTACCCAAGGATTTTCTGGAGAGACACAGTACCGAAGGAGTTCAGTCCTCATCTCAGGGCATTGGATGGCGTCCATATCTCGCAACCATATAGCAAGACAGGAAGCACCAGGGTTCTAAAGACTTAGATCTTCGTCCTTTTATAGAGATATCGGGAGCGTTTCCTAAATTAGAAAACTGCATAAAATGCTTTTCCTCCAATTCCTAATTTGTGTTACTCCTGAGACTTTTGAGCCAGTAAGGTTGTTTTCCTTGATAACTACAGTCACCCGTCTGGCTAAAACACGGACAACAGTCTTTCTGCTAAGTAATATTTAGCTGCAACAATCCCTTCGTGTTCGCACACATTTTACTCAGTGCATGCTGGATCAGCCATGTGCGAGGTGAATACACACAGCGTTACGCACACTCCCAAGGAAAATTATAAACTCTAACTGACCAGGAAGAATTCCTTTGCACAGTAGAAGGAAACTGGAGCTGCTGGAGGAAACTCGGAATAAGGCATGAAAATTTCACACAAAGGTTACCTCAGCTTAGAGTGTCATCCCTAAACTGTCTCCAGATTGGAAAGTCTTTTGAAATACAGGCTAGCATTTTGTGACGATAACACAAATATTTTTACTGGCAAGGAAACCAAAAGGTATGTAGATCAGTGTCTCCCTGGAAAAGCATCTCATTCAAGTCAGTGTCTGGCATCCTACCAGCCGTCCTGAAATTTGAGTTTTTCTTGCTACTGGCCTGCCCAGCATACTAAGAAATTGGATTATCGCAGTCACACAATGTTGCTGTGTCTCGGCTCTTTATTCTGTGTGCTGGAATTTCTCCAGAGCTCACAAGCCCCCAAAAAGCCAGTGTTTAAGTTGTCAGTTTGGCTTATAATCACTTTTCACATTCCCTGCATTGCCTTGCTGTATTCATTCAGCTCTCTTAAAGTTCAGCTGGTGTCTTTTCCAGAACGTCTCTGCTGTGAATCTGCGTCTCTAGATTAATTTTTGATCTTTAAAAAAATGTTATTAACTAAGAACATGGATTACTCCACAATGGTCTCTGCATCTTACACTCCTGGCAGCGTAGAAATGCCAGTCTGAGCTGCTGTTTTTTATACAAGAGATGAGGAGCAGATAGCTGAGAAGGAGTTGGGGCATCCAGGCGCGAACCCATTTTATTTAGGTTGTGGAGGGTGAAAGCAAAGTGATTGAGTCTTCTAAGCTCTTGGGGTCAATGGATTTCCCACATTCCTCTGGGACCTTCTTTATAGGCGGGTGACACGGCATTGATGGACAGGTACATTAAATTTCATTGACCTGGGTCACATATCTTAATCTGCATCGACGGCTTTAGAGTTAGAGAGGAAACAGAAAAGGATATGAGTCCTCTGGCTTCTTCTACAACTGTCACCCCTGACCCCCTTAGCTTTGTCCTGGTTGGATTGTAAGAATTTTTGCACCCTTGATAATATGTTGTAGAAAAACACCCAGAACACAGATAAATGGACTCAGAATGTCCCAAAACATGCATATTTATTATGTTCTGCTCTTTCTTTACAGCACAACACAGCCACAATAAACTCACAAAGCTCAGTCCTTCTCCTCTTCTCTTTTACTTCACTGCTGCCTCCACTCCATTCCTCTCTTGCAAGCTCTGTCTTCTGGAGTGAGGCGGCCCCTTTTATAACGCACCTGGATGTGCTCCAGGTGCTCCTTGATGACCTTCCTGCAGCACTTCCTGGTGTGGTAGAAGTGCTGCATGGGTACCCAGAAACACTCAAGGTGTACCTGCTTCCTGGTCCGGCAGCACTTCCTAATGTTGCGGAAGCGCTGCATACCATGGCTTCTGAACCATTCAGGCGCCCCCTGGCGGTGGCCACAGGTCCCCACAGGGATTGAGCTTCCCAGCTCCAAGATGACTGCCCACTTGCGTCCCAGCAGTGGAATTTTCCCCTGCTTCTCCATGTCTCCCAGTGGGGCAAGGTCCCCAGCCATCTATCACAAAGTGCCTTCGGAAAGTATTCAGACCCCTTCACTCCTTTTAAAATTTAAGTTACAGCCTTGTGCTAAAATCTTTTCAATTTTGCTCTCATTAAGCAACTCTCAGTAGCATAGAATAGCAAAGCAAGAATAGGATTTTAGGAATTTTTGCAATTTTATTAAAAATAAGTAACTTCAAGTGTGGACCCCCACCTAGCATTTTCACATCATCTATGAATTTATCTCTGTCCACACTAAAATGTCCAAAAAGTATATGATGCACCTGTTCACTTACACTTGGCATGCCTGGAAGGGATGGTAGAGAGATCCTTTCATCGGATTGGCTGGCCCAGCACTGACTCAGCTGTGGAATGGTCAATAGGGGGAGGCAGCTTGATGGCCGAGGTCTCCAGGACTCTGAACAAATCCAAATCGTATTATGTGATATCATGTACTGTTGACTGTAATATTTCTGTTCCATTATTACACTCACCTAAAGGATTATTAGGAACACCTGTTCAATTTCTCATTAATGCAATTATCTAATCAACCAATCACATGGCAGTTGCTTCAATGCATTTAGGGGTGTGGTCCTGGTCAAGACAATCTCCTGAACTCCAAACTGAATGTCAGAATGGGAAAGAAAGGTGATTTAAGCAATTTTGAGCGTGACATGGTTGTTGGTGCCTGACGGGCCGGTCTGAGTATTTCACAATCTGCTCAGTTACTGGGATTTTCACGCACAACCATTTCTAGGGTTAACAAAGAATGGTGTGAAAAGGGAAAAACGTCCAGTATGCGGCAGTCCTGTGGGCGAAAATGCCTTGTTGATGCTAGAGGTCAGAGGAGAATGGGCCGACTGATTCAAGCTGATAGAAGAGCAACTTTGACTGAAATAACCACTCGTTACAACCGAGGTATGCAGCAAAGCATTTGTGAAGCCACAACACGCACAACCTTGAGGCGGATGGGCTACAACAGCAGAAGACCCCACCGGGTACCACGCATCTCCACTACAAATAGGAAAAGAGGCTACAATTTGCATGAGCTCACCAAAATTGGACAGTTGAAGACTGGAAAAATGTTGCCTGGTCTGATGAGTCTCGATTTCTGTTGAGACATTCAAATGGTAGAGTCAGAATTTGGTGTAAACAGAATGAGAACATGGATCCAAGAATGAGAACATGGATCCATCATGCCTTGTTACCACTGTGCCGGCTGGTGGTGGTGGTGTAATGGTGTGGGGGATGTTTTCTTGGCACACTTTAGGCCCCTTAGTGCCAATTGGGCATCGTTTAAATGCCACGGACTACCTAAGCATTGTTTCTGACCATGTCCATCCCTTCATGACCACCATGTACCCATCCTCTGATGGCTACTTCCAGCAGGATAATGCACCATGTCACAAAGCTCGAATCATTTCAAATTGGTTTCTTGAACATGACAATGAGTTCACTGTACTAAAATGGCCCCCACAGTCACCAGATCTCAACCCAATAGAGCATCTTTGGGATGTGGTGGAACGGGAGCTTCGTGCCCTGGATGTGCATCCCACAAATCTCCATCAACTGCAAGATGCTATCCTATCGATATGGGCCAACATTTCTAAAGAATGCTTTCAGCACCTTGTTGAATCAATGCCACGTAGAATTAAAGCAGTTCTGAAGGCGAAAGGGGGTCAAACACCGTATTAGTATGGTGTTCCTAATAATCCTGTAGGTGAGTGTATATTGTATTGATTATTACTTGTGTATTGAATTGTATTGACCCCCTTATTTTAACACCCACTACACGGCCATCCTACTTGGAAAGGAGTCTCTCTTCGAATTGTCTTTCCTGAGATTTCTTCCATTTTTTCCCTACAAGGATTTATTTTTTAGGGAGTTTTTCCTTGTCTTTTTCGAGAGTCAAGGCTGGGGGGCTATGAAAAGGCATTGCGGCACTCCTTGTGGGATTTTAGGCTATACAAAAACAAATTGTATTGTAATTGTAATGCTGGCTGCAACCAGATGCATATGGGCATGCAACACAGCAAGCCACTGTGTGTCCGCTATGTTAGAATGATGGGAAGGATAATGGGGACTGCAAGGGGGCACTCCAGCACAACACAGGCTTTTAATACATTTGAAAACACTTCCCCAGGTGTTTCCCAAACCTCAGAATGACAGCTGAGGAAATCTGGGGGCGCAAACTAGTGTTGTGCATGAAGTTGTTCAAAAGAGCACATTCATTGAACAAGCTCATTTTTCTAAGAACGGTGAACTTAACGTAACATATTTGCAAGTGAAGAACCTGAACGTGAGCGAGCTCAGTTTAAGGTGACATTCTGGATCTGGTTTAGGTCCAGATTAAATGTTTTGCCTTACCCTGTAATGTAGGGGTGCATGGGCCAAATCCGAACACAGTATTCAGATAAGCACAAATAGTGGATTTTTACAAATATTTATTTTGTATACATTTTTTGCCATTTATTTGTATTCAGAAAAAATAACGTAAAATCAAATAGGCGCTGTCTGTGTAGCCTGCTTGTACTTAGCTGTACCCCTGCTGACACGAGCACACGGTGAAGCTCCGCTTTCGCTTTTAGGAAAACATTGTACTTCACGAGGCCACTTTGTATTTTTCCCACTTGGACATGCAATATGTGACGCAAAAGTTTGGCGGGCAGCGTAACAGGTTAGTTCATCCACAGTCACCATTTGTATCACACGGTTGGAAATAGAACGGTAATTTATATGTATACTTGCATCTATTTCATTTCTTTATTGACCGGGAGGATATTAGCCTATATGGTGTGGCCCACCAGGCTGGCAATGTCAGCTGAACGCGACGCAGACAAGCGTGGGACACAAGTTCAAGGCACACCTGTTTTATTTTTTATTTTTTTTCCTCGAGGGAAACGCCTTCCCCGTTTCCCACAGGCACAACACAGTCCAAAGCGCAAGCATAGCACCAATACAACAGTTTTCCTTTTCTCTTTCATTTCTTCTTCACACTACTCCGGTTTAGCTTCGTCCTCTTCCCCCCGACTCTGGCTCACCGAATAGTGACTGCTGACTTCTTTAATAAGGCACCCGGAAGTGCTCCAGGTGCTTGATTACTTATTTCCAGGAGCCCTTCTGGGTGTGGCAGAAGAACTGTTCATAAGGGCTCAGCAGCTCAAACTCTAACTCCCATGAAGCCCTGTGGGAGTCCGAGGCACCGCTGCAACCCAGGGGGGGTTGCCATCTAGTGTCCCGGGAAGGTAACGCTCTGGCCATGCTTGATCCCCTGGTCCTCCCAGCATGGAGGCGTCATGGCCGGGCAAGGGCCCCAGCCGCACGCTACACTGGATATTTGTTTTTGCTGCTGGGTATAACTCAAGGCGGCACGGTGGCGCAGTGGGTAGCGCTGCTGCCTCGCAGTTAGGAGACCCGGGTTCGCTTTCTGGGTCCTCCCTGCGTGGAGTTTGCATGTTCTCCCCGTGTCTGCGTGGGTTTCCTCCGGGTGCTCCGGTTTCCTCCTACAATCCAAAGACATGCAGGTTAGGTGGATTGGCATTTCTAAATTGGCCCTAGTGTGTGCTGGGTGTGTTTGTGTGTGTCCTGCGGTGGGTTGGCACCCTGCCCAGGATTGGCTCCTGTGTTGGCTGGGATTGGCTCCAGCAGACCCCTGTGACCCTGTAGTTAGGATTCAGCGGGTTAGAGAATGGATGGATGGTATAATTCAATAAAGCGTATTTAGATAAAAAAGTCTTCATAATTATTGTATTTTATTCAAGAACACTATAATAGCCTAATATAAGGCATGCAAAATTGCAAAAAGTTAACTCATGGGTCATTTATTCTCACTCCTTAAAACCTACAAAATGAACTAAACATGAACGAGTTCAAAATTTAAATGGTGAACTATGAACGTGAATTTATTCATTTTAATTTGTGTGAACTGAACTTTGAGATGGTTTTTGTGGCGTGTAGAAGGAATTGCACAACATTGGCACCAACTGGGCTGTCCCTTTTGTTGTCCAGAGACAGCAAAATAAACAGAAATCAATAAAAGCAACGCTCATTAGTGTGTGTTCCTTCAGCGGGAATCTCAAAAGAAAGGCAAAGGTTGCATGTCGCGGAGCTCCTTCCGGCGGGTTGCTCTGACCAGAAATGACATCTCGTTTATGGGACCAGAAGGAGTGGGGCTGAATGCCTAAAAGGTGTCTTCTTGGCATTGTAGGAAAAGGAGAAGATGACAACATTAGCTGCAGGGCCCCCTCTCATCTTGGTGAGTTATTACATACCGCGAGTGAGGTCCTCCAAAGCGCATGCGTAACAAAGACGATCAAGGTGGAGCAGATGATATTATTTATCTTGACTTTCAGAAAGCATTTGATAAGGTGCCACATGACAGGTTGGGCATCAAATTAAAAGAAGTGGGAGTTCAGGGTGATGTTTTTAGATGGGTGAAGAATTGGCTCAGACACAGGAAGCAGAGGGTGATGGTGCGAGGAACCTCATCAGAACTGACCGATGTTAAGAGTGGTGACCAGCAGGGGTCAGTGCTAGGGCCGCTGATATTTTTAATAAATATAAATGATTTAGATAGGAATATAAGTAACAAGCTGGTTAAGTTTGCAGATGATACCAAGATAGGTGGGTTACCAGATAATTTGGAATCTGTTATATCATCACAGAAGGACTTGGCCAGTATACAGGCCTGGGCAGATTTGTGGCAGATGAAATTTAATGGCAGTAAATGTAAAGAATTACACATAGGAAGTAAAAATGTGAGGTTTGAATACACAATGGCGGTCGGAAAATCGAGAGTCCACCTTATGAGAAGGATTTAGGAGTCGTAGTGGACTCTAAGCTATCAACTTCCTGACAGTATTGAGAAGCCATTAAGAAGGCTAACAGAATGTCAGGTTATATAGCGCCTTGATGTGTGGAGTCCAAGTCACAGGAGGGTCTGCTGAAGCTTTATAACACACTGGTGAGGCCTCATCTGGAGAACTGGGTGCAGTTTTGGTCTCCAGGCTACAAAAAGGACATAGCAGCACTAGAAAAGGTCCAGAGAAGAGCGACTAGGCTGAGTCCAGGGCTACAGGGGATGAGTTATGAGGAAAGATTAGAAGAGCTGAGCCTTTACAGTTTAAGCAAACGAAGATTAAGAGGAGACCTGATTGAAGTGTTTAAAATTACGCAGGGAATTAGTCCAGTGGATCGAGACGGTGACTTTAAAATGAGCTCAACAAGGACACAGTTGGAAACTTGTTAAGGGTAGATTTCACACAAACATTAGGAAGAACGATAGACACTTGGAATAAGTGACCAAGTAGTGTGGTAGACAGTAAGACGTTAGGGACTTTCAAAACTCGACTTGATGTTTTTTTGAAAGAAATAAGTGGATAGGACTGGTGAGCTTTGTTGGGCTGAATGGCCTGTTCTCGTCTAGATTGTTCAAATGTTCTAAAGCGTTTATAACCTGCGGTTTGTTTCTAATTTGCCTACGGGGGTCCCAACTGTTTATGATTGTCTATGGTTTCCCTTACAAGTGAAATGATCCTAGCTGATATAATACTCTTTCAAATCCTTGGTCTCCTGCAGAGTAAATATGATAGAAACAGGCTTAGGGAGAATTAGGACAAAGTGAGTAGGAACTTACCTTTAATTTCAAAACTTTTAATTAAAAAGAGAACCAAACATTAGTTGTATGTGCACGCGACTCTCACCTCAGCCCTCCAGAATTAAGTAACTTGCAGCAGACTGACTGACAGGCAAAATCCAAAAAGTAAGCTATGTTAAAAAAAAAAAAAAATAGAGAATCACTACTGCAAAGCAAGTACATTTTCTCAGTAAAAAAATAAGCACATAAAAACAAACAGATAAATGAGCACCCTAAAGAATAAAAAAAAAAACATGGGCAATTCTTTCAAATGACCTTCAAATCCCTTCAGAAAAGCGAAATCCAAGAAATGCCAAACCCTGATAGTAGCTGCCGCCAAGTCTGTACCACAGACAGAAGTTAAAAGCAAGTATCTTATTATGCATACTTTAAAGAATACTATAGTGGAGTCAGCACAGCAGGAGTCAAATCTGCAGTTCGACAACTGGCTTTCTTCAGCCAGCTTCTAGCCTAAGCTTTCACAAAACAGTCATACAGAATTCAATGTGCGATGAAGTGATTTTGAAAAAGAAGAGTGACTCTGAAATATACAGTATAATGTCACACAGCTCAAAACGCGGAGATAATTAGAATTACTGTCAGATGAAAAAAATGACTGATTAGGCCATAATGAGGATTTATCTTCTTCTTCCTGCAACTTTAAAATAAATCCCTTAGACAGACGGTGCAACAAATCACATCAAATGCTGTCAGAGCAAGCAGCAAAAAAGATTTTCTGGTAGTACAAAATATACTTTGCGAGTTACCTGAGTTTAAGTATCGATTAGGGAGAATTTAAAATACAACGTGGTTGAAAATTCAACAGGCTCTTGACCCTTTCGGCCCTGGGTTTTCTGTTTTTATGAAAAAAAAATAATTTTGGGCGATATCTTACACGGTAACGCAGTGGATAGGGCTGTTGCTTCACAGTTAGGAGACCCAGGTTTGCTTCCCAGGTCCTCCCCTGCATGGAGTTTGCATGTTCTCCCCATGTCTATGTAGGTTTCCTCCCACAGGTCAAAGACAGGCAGGTTAGGTACATTGGCGATTCTAAATTGCTTCTCACATTTATTAACCCTTTATGATATTTCTTTAAGATTAATGCGATGTTACCCTATAATTATTCTTCCATAATAGTCACCACTATGTCAGAGTAAGATAACTCTCTCACAACCCAAATCTTAATTGCAGTGTAAGGAACTTTCATGAGAGTGATGCGTAAGGAACACCTTGAAATAAGCAAGTCAAGAAAGATGCGAATCATTGGGCGAGTCGTGTAACATGACTTACATGTAATGCAAAGGCCATACAAAGGACGTTTGCAATTCGATTGGCTTGTCAATGGAGCAGAGCTCTGGAAGTCTGTAGTTGGACTCATTAGCTTCATTGACCATTTGTATGATTTGAGAACTTAAGGTAAACACAGTGGCACAATAACTGATTCACAGACCGATTTGATTTCTGGCTGTTGTGTATTCTTTGTGAGGTTGGTCTGGTAACCCCGGTGGTCATATGTATGACTGTGTGGCTCGACCTGCTGCTTGCGGGACCCTCTTGATCACACAACCGTCAGTAACATAATCGGGACGAGCCGGGCAAATGAGGACATACAAAGCAAAGGGTAGGAATAACAGTTTTTATAAACAAAAAAAAACCTCAAAACAGTGTCCATAGGCCATACGCCAATGTTCAATAATTAAATAAAAAAGTGAAATCAATACATTTAAAAAGTCCATCCTTAAAACAAGAAAAGAAAAATAGGAACAACACAGCCATCAGGTCCTTAGTGCACAGTCAGACAGGCCTGGCACAACTCCATCCTCGTCTCCCTGGCTCACCCATTGCTCGCTCAGCCGGCGGAAACGTTAACGGCCGCGGTCTTCATCACCCGACTCCCACCTTAGCTGCCACACATGGCTCCAGCCAGACCATCTTGTCCTCTCGTTATCCTTCACACACCCGCAGTCATACCTCGGATCTCTAGGGAGGACTCCACCATGCCCGCACCCACTTTACACAAATAATCAATGGGTTGAACCAGCCCTAGGAACGCCACTCCTTCGTGGGGTCCATGATCGTGCTGTCTTACCCCAACTAGCTGTCTGGCCCGCATCATCTCGCCACCTTGTAGCAAGGCTACATAACTTGTCAGGAGGGTTGGCTTTCTGGACTGTCCGTCACTATATAATGTGGCTGGGAGGGTGTCTATGAATAGCCCTTCAGGCACTTTTGTGGATGTCCAAGTGTTGGGAGGATCCCGCCTGGTAAATATTCCAGCAGCCAGTTGCCGGGGTCATGTTACTATAACAACCAAGCAGGGAAAGGATGTTTCGGCGGGAAACTTTTCTTTTTAAGGGGAATGGAGGATCGAAGAGAGGGGGAAAAGAGGAAAAGGCAGAAGGCATGGAGGTGACTATCTGCACTGTAAGAATCTTCAGGATCAGACTTCACCCAGGGACGTCTGCTATTTGCAGGTGGCCACCCCAAAGTTGAATCAGTGTGACAAATCCCCGAGAAGAGGCCTGGGGGCTGGTGTTCACTGGGTGCTCCCATTTGGTGAGTTGGACTCATGATTGAGTCTCTTCGGGATAGCCAGCTGGGAAGCCGTTTTCACCAGAGGACTGTTTTTGTTTTCCTCACTCCATCCTACAGTAGGAACTGTACTTCAGATTTCTTCACCGTGTTTATGGACTACGTTACATCTTTCTTTTTGTTTTCTCTGAGATCTGTTCTTTTTTTCCTCTTTATGTCTGTGTCAAACCGGGGGTTAAGATTTGGCTGCTGGGGAATACGTCTGGGGAAAGGGGTTCACAAATAAGCACTCAGGCACCTGACAAGTACATGTATTAATTGGCTTTCAAAATATTTACCAGTCCCACGTCCTTCTGATTTTTTGCCAGTTACTTAAGGGCGCATATAGGAGAGAAGAGGGGCCGAGGATCGAATATGTTAATGCTATTTTATCCTTCAAATATTGTCCACTTTCCTCTCGGGCGGTGAAGTGTAGCAATCACATCCCGTATCGGGCAATTGTTACAAACTGATGTTGCTCTCTCCACACACTGCTTCTGTTCTCTCTTCCCGTTAAGTTTTTCTCCTCCCATCTCTGCTGTGCCAACTCCTTTTAAATTGACGCTCCCGCTGGAGCCCAGGTGTGCACCCACCACTCCCTCCAAGGAACTAATGAGGCGCACGCACCCACCTTCTCAATTCGACAGGCCCCAATCATCAGTTCCTGGTGCAAACCGCAGGGCACACTTATTTAAAATCAGCATGTTGCCATGAACGACTCTTCACAATATGGACTCTGTTAATGTCCGAGGCTCCACATGCATGCTACCAACACTGAACTGGGCCAGTGGGAATGTGCCCGGGTGTGTCTGTGAGTCTGCCTCTGGATAGACTGGCATACTTCACCAAGTTGGTACTTTTCTTAACCTTTATGGCTGCCAAGGCTCCAGCTCCTGTGACTCTGTACAGGGTAAAATAGGTAGAAATACAGTATGAATAATTCAAGTAAGTAGTGGGGAAAATGCAAATTAGCAGTCTGGTTTTCTATATAAGATTAATAAACAAAACGGCTAATTTTTATCTGGAAAGCTGTCTTTTGTGTCTCCATATATACAGCGAGCGCTCCCTTGCCGATGTCTGCCAATGCCTAACTTCAGCGAGTTTAGGACATTGCTATGGCAACAGAGCAATCTGCAATCTTTTCACAAATCTGATTTTTCAAAGTACTACAGCAGCAACTCCTTCACCTAGTGCCAAGACGTTAAAGTGCTAAAAAGTTTTTGAATGTTATCTGTATTAGAAGGAGCTTTTAAGGATATACTTACGTTTGCATATTCATTTACCTACTTTCTTAGTTTTTGCAAAACTATAGTGACCACTAGGGGGCATTGCAGCACCCCAAATGCCAGACACAGCCTCACCAACACAAGTCCCGGTTTTTAAAAAAAAAAAAAAGGTTTGTTAGTGGGCGGCACGGTGGCACAGTGGGTAGCGCTGCTGCCTCGCAGTTAGGAGACCCTGGTTTGCTTCCCGAATCCTCCCTGCGTGGAGTTTGCATGTTCTCCCCATGTCTGCATGGGTTTCATCCGGTACTCCGGTTTCCTCCCACAGTCCAAAGACATGCAGGTTAGGTGCATTGGTGATCCTAAATTGTCCCTAGTGTGTGTGTGTGTGTGTGTGGGCTGGCGCCCTGTCCGGGGTTTGTGTCCTGCCTTGCACCCTGTGTTGGCTGGGATTGACCCCGTGACCCTGTAGTTAGGATATAGTGAGTAGGATAATGGATGGATTAATGGGTTTATTACCACAATACCTCACAAAAAGGCAAAAGTGACATAAACATGTAGTACAGTACTCACACTCGGAAGGCAGCAAGTTACCAAAATCTGGATTCAGCCACAGCAAACCATACTTACCCTTTAGTTGATTACCCTCCATACACATAAGCTCCCCAGACATCAGAAAAAAAACCCATAATTTGGATGAATATATTGTCAGAAGATGAAATTTAACACATGCATTGGGTATAGAAAAGAATCCCCCCTTCAAAATATTCCCTTTTTTTTTGCTTTACATCCTTAAATGAAAACACACAAACCAATATTTTTTCCAGCTTTACTTACTCAATGCAATCTATAACATCTAAGTGAAAGATATCAACGCTACAGTTCAGAAGAATTTAAAAAAATCAAAAACAAGAAATACTGAGATTAATAAAGGATCCCCCCCAAAAAAACTCAATCAGGTGTAAGTGACAACCATTTCCATTGCTGACCATGGTCATTGGCTTCCTTCCACCTGTGGTCAATTGTAATCTGTGTGATTAGTGAAGCTGTTCCTGGTCCATTCAGTCCCTTGCTTGGTAGTGCAACTGACAGCCAACAACTGACTATGGGTGGCAAGTCACTTTCAAAAGATCTCGGGGACAGAGTTGTGGACAGACATAAGGCAGGAGATGGATACAAAAAAATCTCAAAGGTTTTATCAATCCGAAGGAGCCAAAAAAGTCCATCATAAAGAAGTGGCAAGTGTTTGGTAATACTAGGACCCTCTCTGGATCCAGCCGTCCCTCCAAACGGGATGGAAGAGCAAGGAGGAAAGTGGTAAGAGAGGGGACCAAGAGGCCAATGGCCACTTTAAAGGAGTTACAGGATTTTATGGCAAAGAGTGGTCATTGTGTGCATGTGACAACAATTTCACAAGCGCTCCACAATGGTGGCTTGTTCGAGAGGGCCACGAGGAAAAAGCCACTTCTCAAGAAAGGCCACGTTAAGGCTTTTTTGAGCTTTGCCAGAATGCACCTTGAAGATTCTGATACTAAGTGGAAAAAGGTCTAATGTCTCAGATGAGACCAAAATCAAACTATATGGCCACAATACCAAATGATCCACCAATGCTGCTCACCATCCACAACACACCATACCTACAGTAAAGCATGGAGGTGGCAGCATCCTATTGTCCAGTGTTTCTCTGCCGCAGGGCCTGGGGCTCTCGTTAGGGTAGAAGGAAAAATGGATGGGGCAAAATACCATCAAATTCTGGAGGAAAACCTGCTACCCTCTGCCAGAAAATTGAAGATGGGCAGAATGTTCAACTTTCAACACAACAACGACCCGAACCACACAGTAGCTGAAGGAGAAAAAAGTGAATGTCCTCGTGTGGCCCAGTCAGAGCTCAGACCTGAATCCCATTTAAATTTCTGTGGAAAGATTTGAAGATAGCAGACCACCAACGCTCACCATCCAATTTGACCGAACTTGAACAGTTAAACTGTAAAGAACAGTAGGGGGCAAATATTGAGTGGGCTCAATCTAGATGTGCAAAGCTGATAGAGAAGAATCACCACAGACTCAAGCCTGTCATTAAAGAAAAAGGGGGTTCAACAAAATGACATTGACATTGAAGGGAGGGGGATCCTTTATTTAATCTCAGTATGTGTTGTTTTTGATTTGTTATAATTTTTCTGAACTGTAGCTGTGATCTATGTTTTCATTTAAGGCGGCAAAGCAAAAAAAATGGGAATATTTTCAAGGGGGTGATTCTTTTCTATACCCACTGCACATCCACCCACGAATTCCCAGATCCCGATGCAGTGCCAGAGAGTTGGCTGAATCCTGGCTCTCAAATGACAGACATTTGGACGTGGACCCAGCATGTGCAGGCTTGAAAAGAAGAACATCTCTCTATTATGTAAAAAAATCTTGGGTCGAGACATGACCTTCTCGGAAAGACACGCAAGAACAACCAATTTAAAAAAAGATCATGGACATCTAACCTCTCAGTTGTTGGATTGCTTTTGGCAGATACACTTCATGTGCTCTCAGCTTTTAAAAATTTTATATGTTCTAGATGGCACATCAACGACTAAGCGAAGAAGAAAGAGCAGCAAGTCGTAAAGAGACCCAGAGAAGTGATGCAACATAGAATCGAAAGAGCATGTAACAATTCCCATGAAAATAACAATCTGTTTAAATTGTATATCCGGATAACCAAACCTGGGGGTGGGCGACCGAAGCGAGCAGGGGGCAGAGCCCCCTAGTTCAAATAATTAAAAAAGACTTTTAAGACCGACACCCTATAAATCCCACCGTAGTAAGCCATTCCCCCCTCCTCATTTGCTATACGTATATTGCCTTTGATTCCTGTAAGTCTAATCAGTTTCCTCTGATGATGACACCTGGTAAGCATTGAAAGCTCAGGAATTAAAGACTATTTTAAGATATGTGACTCCTTTTTTCCTCCCATTGTGGATTTCTAGCTATCAATATGCAAACTGTATCACAGACCTTTGCTTCTAATTGCAATACGAGGTCTGTCCGGAAAGTATCCAGCTGTGTAATATGAAAAATAAAAACATTTATTGAAGAAGATACAAGATTCAAGAAGCATAATAGGTGACCTTCTCGGAAAGACACAGACGTCCTGCAAGAACAACCAATTTAAAAAAAGATCATGGACATCTAACTTCTCAGTTGTTGGATTGCTTTTGGCACACACATTTCATGTGCTCTCAGCTTTTAAAAATTTTATACCTTCTAGATGGCACATCAACGACTAAGCGAAGAAGAAAGAGCAGCAAGTTGTAAAGAGACCCAAAAGCGTTGGAGAGAAAAGAAGACAAAAAAGAACAATAATAATCTATAAGCTAATTATGAAAATAATGAAAGTAATAATCAGCCCAGACCAAGTGGAAACGAAAAGCTCTCGGTCCAATCATGGTCAAAAATAAAAGACTTCCTAAAGACGTTCAAAAACGTTGATGCGATACACATGCAGAGCAGGTTAGAGATTATGAAAGCAGTGGAATTCGAAAGGCTAAAAAAAAACAACGCAATACACATGCAGAGCAAGTTACAGATTATGAAAGTAGTAACATTCAAAAGTATCAAAAAGAAGAAAGTAAAGATCGCATTAACACAAACAAATGGAAATTATTACTCAGTGAAATAACAGAACAGCAAAAAGAGATTGAATATGTGGACATGGGTGATATGTCAGAAGTATTTAGATATTGTAAGGCTTAAGTCAGAGACTTGTAGATCATCTAATTCGTGTTGCCATCAGGGAAAAGTAGTGTTTCTACCCAACGAAGAGGCGTATCCGCGAGAATTAAAAGATTTGTTATTTGGTGAAAGTGAAATCCACAAACACTACTGGCAAAATATCCAAGTCTACAATAATCTTTTCGTGTTCGCATCATTCAATGCTCATAACGTAGATTTACAGAACAATGAACCATATGCTATGAGAATCTGTGGTCCCGCAACAATTAAAGCTATGACAAGTTTAATTTCGAAGAAACTACAATTCAGTCAGGTGTATATTTATGATCACAGAGAAGAGTTGCAACAATTCCCATGAAAATAATATTTAATGTAATAATCTGTTTAAATTGTATACCCGGATAACCAAACCCGGGGCTGGGAGACCGAAGCGAGCAGAGGGCAGAGCCCCCTAGTTCAAATAATTAGAAAAGACTTTTAAGACCGACACCCTCTAAATCCCACCGTAGTAATCCATTCCCCCCTCCTCATTAGCTATACGTATATTGCCTTTCTATATTCCTGTAAGTCTAATCAGTTTCCTCTGATGATGACACCTGGTTGTGTTGAAAGCTCAGGAATTAAAGATTATTTTAAGATACGTGACTCCTTTTTTCCTCCCTTTGTGGATTTCTAGCTATCAGTATGCAAACCATATCACAGACCTTTGCTTCTAATTGCAATACGAGGTCTGTCCAGAAAGTATCCAGCCGTGTAATATGAAAATTAAAAACATTTATTAAAGAAGATACAAAATACATAAGATAATGACATAGTGATATCGTCATCCGTCCTGAAAAGCCTTCGAGCACAGCGACGAAAAATGGCAGACTGTATAAATCAAGATCCCACCTTGGTATTGTCTTGCTATTTTGGCTTCCCATCTGTAATGCCGCATATATCATCAGTAAAGAAAGCTAAGCTATTTTCTCTTATGTGATTTTTACTGCTGTATCACTATGGGAGGGATATCGCCTTTTAATATCATATCTATATAGTTTTTGGTTACTGAAAATGCTGCAATTTCAAAAGAACTTATTCCAACTAGGGAGCTATATCGCCCCCTACAGAAACAGTCTCTTCCACTGTTCAAAATGCTCTGCAAAATCCTTTCTTGAAATCACCTTCAACTGCTTTGTTGTATTTTCCTGAATCTCATTGACCGTCTGAGATCTCTTCCCTTTCAAAGTTGATTTTAGTTTTGGGAAAAGCCAGAAGTTACAGGGCACCAAATCTGGGATGTTTAAACCTGGATGGTTTAATGTTTCACCAAAAAAACTCTGCATGAGGCGTGATGCATGGGCAGTCATCGAAATAGTTTCCACAGATGAATGTTCAAGCTTAACACTCAGTCATTTTGAATGCGATGGCCACACGGTACACATGCTCACTTCACAGCGTCTAGTGACCAGTCCGGTGAAGTCACCATTGTTCACGCATGCACATTCCAGTCCACTCTCCTTGGCTGCCAGGTTACTTCAAACCGTTCTCGTTATATTAACAACGGCTGGACTTTTTCCAGACAGACCTCATATACAATGACAGTGAAAAAGAACTGAAACAGTCTTAACTAGAAAACATATATAAATTACAAATTAAAATCAAACATTTACACACACACAAAGTCTAATATGAAACCACAGAAACTGCAGAGATTGAGTAATAGATGAAAGCTGGCCAAGCCCCAAATGATGAAATGACAGCAAAGCACAATTCAAACAGGGCTGTTTCGAAGTATGAACCAAAGCAGTCTCACTGGCAAGTCCCGATAGCAGTCCGACAGCTCTGGGAAGTGGATGATGAGAAGCAAGGATGGCATCTGGGGGTGGGAAGTGGGGCGATCGCCCCGGGTCCTGTGCCTAAGGGGGCCCCGTTTTTGAGGTCCGCATGTCCCATTCGTTCGGATTTGTCTAGTTATATTCTCCAGTATAGATCAACCATGTCTCAAGACAGGCTTTGAAAAACATGGATTCTGGCACTTCAATCAATTAATCGCATCAGTTGTGCATTAGTTGCTGAGCGAGGTTCTCTTTCCTCGGCAGTTTTGTTTTGTTGATGTGCTTGCTTCCATTGTCTCTCAGCAGCTAAACAAGTTTCTTTCTCCTCGGAGGCTTCGTTTTGTCAACGTGCTCGCCTCCATTGTCTATCAGCAGCTAAGCGAGTTTCTCTCTCTTCGGAGATTTCGTTTTAAGTGAGTTTCTCTTTCCTCTGCCATTTTGCTTTTGTCGAAGTGTTTGCCTCCGTTGTCTCTCAGAGGCTAAGCAAGTTTCTCTCTCCTCAGGGGGTTTCGTTTTATCGATGTGCTCGCCTCACTTATGTATTAGTGGCTAATCGAGTTTCTCTTTCCTCGCCCATTTCGTATTTGTCGATGTGCTCGCCTCCATTTTCTATCAGCAACTAAGCAAGTTTCTCTCTCTTCGGAGATTTCGTTTTAAGTGAGTTTCTCTTTCCTCTGCCATTTTGCTTTTGTCGAAGTGCTTGCCTCCGTTGTCTCTCAGAGGCTAAGCAAGTTTCTCTCTCCTCGGAGGGTTTTGTTTTATCGATGTGCTCGCCTCACTTATGTATTAGTGGCTAATCGAGTTTCTCTTTCCTCGCCCATTTCGTATTTGTCGACGTGCTCGCTTCCATTGTCTATCAGCAGCTAAGCGAGTTTCTCTTTCCTCAGTGGTTTAGTTTTGCCTGATGTGCTTGCCTCGCTTGTGCATTAGCGGCTAAGCAAGTTTCTCTTTTCTCAACGGTTTCACTTTGGTGAAAGATTCACTTTCTTTGAGCTACACGCTGTAGCCTCGCACTTCTGGGCCAGACAGACAAACAAACACTTCCACACATAGACATTTATATATAAGATTGAAAATAAAGATATGCACAGATCATAAAGGGTCAGTAGATGTCTCCAAAAGGAATACTGGCTCCATAGTGAGAATTATGGGAATTAATTTACAAGCACAAGCAAATTGATTCAATAAAACTCAACAGGAGTGCTAAAGCACATCTGTGATGCCATCGACATCTTTTGTTAAACATGTTACAGCACATTCGGTCTCTGTCATTGAGACGTTTAACTCTTTAAACACAAGGTATGAGTTAAGTCATAACTGTTCGAGTCTGTCAAAACACAACATACGAGAGAACTCGTATCTCATTGCATAGCCTCTATGGACACAGCCAGCTTGCTGCCACGTCTTAGTTATCTGCTATAGTGCTGCCATCTAGTGGATGGTGATAGAATTTTTTTCTGGTGCCAAGAGCTTGCAGAAAATAGTACTATAAATTGACAGCTTGCAGTAATGTCATCTCGAAAAATTATAAAGCTGCTTAAGTTTTGAAACAACTAGATTTATTACAAGATGAATATTTTGATGATAATGACAATGACCAACACGGTGACAATCAATTGGATGATGTGGAATCTGTACACTCTGGTACTGATGCAGAAAGCTGCCCCAAAGGTGTCTGACTTGTCATGACTGCCTGGAGTACAAACTGTCACCAACCACCAAATGTGTTGTGCGTAACAAGCGCTGACAGCACAAAGAAATGCGTTATACTTGTGGCACTTGTGTTTTGAAGCCTGTGCTCTGTGAGGTTCCCTGCTTCTAGGACTCTCATTCAAAGGCAGACTTTTACTCTGGTTAAGGGTGAAAATAATGTAATTGACAGTTTCTTTAAAGTTTTGACAGAGTTACTGTTGATAATAAAACTTCTGTTTTCTAATACATTTCTTTACATTTCTTTACTAGTTTTGGAGTTTATTCTTATCACATACTGTATGCATAGACCTAAACACCAGTGCCCTGGTAATAAATGGTTCAGCAGTCAAGTTGTTAATATTGTCATATATGGTATAGCATGACTGATTATTTCTTGTAAGTAAAGTATAAAACAGGTGAAAAACTATTTTAAAAAAGGAAATAATAATGTTGTAAACAATATATATATATATATATATATATATATATATATATATATATATATATATATGAGGCAGATGATTGTATTATTTTAGTTTGTGACAATATTTACTGATTATTGTTTTATTTATAAACAATATAAACTGCAGGTATTAAAGTCAGTGTGAGAGTGAGAAACATACATAAATGTGACAATAAATCAATTTCATTGTGGTATTAACTGGATGATTGCTATTTTTAAAGCTCTCTTGATTTCAGTACATGGAAAGGTAAATCTTCTTTGTGAAGTTTTTTCAAATAATTTCCAATGGCATTCTTAAAAAAAAATAATAAGCAACCAGTTACTGAATGTGTCTTAGTATCCTAATCAGATTAACTATTTACAACTGCTGTAAGCACTCCATGTCTTTTAACTTAGAAGACAAGCTACGTTTGCTTCACGATGTCTGTTTTTCATGGGTCCAATTTAAGGCAGTTCTTATGGATAAAACTATTTACTGAATGCCTTGGGAAATTTCATAACTGACAGTTTGATTCATGATATATGTTGAGTTCACTGTACTGTATAAGGGCTTCTGATTGTCACTTATTGTAGCCTTATCATTTTATGATGGAGCCATTTGTCTTTGCAGCAATTGCTGCTACTTCTTTTCTGCCTTCTTTTTCAGCACTGCATACTGTATCTGAAGTCATTTGCTTTTGTCCACATCTCCTTAGTTATTAGGATATTTGGGTTTTGTATTTGGTATTTGTTACACTGCATTAATCCACATTTATAACACATGGTTATAGTTTTAAGTTAGATAGATAGATAGATAGATAGATAGATAGATAGATAGATAGATAGATAGATAGATAGATAGAAGTGAAAGGCACTATATAATAGATAGATAGATAGATAGATAGATATGAAAGGCACTATATAATAGATAGATAGATAGATAGATATGAAAGGCACTATATAATAGATAGATAGATAGATAGATAGATAGATAGATAGATAGATAGAAGTGAAAGGCACTATATAATAGATAGATAGATAGATAGATAGATAGATAGATATGAAAGGCACTATATAATAGATAGATAGATAGATAGATAGATAGAAGTGAAACGCACTATATAATAGATAGATAGATAGATAGAAGTGAAAGGCACTATATAATAGATAGATAGATAGATAGATAGATAGATAGATAGATAGATAGATAGATAGATAGATATGAAAGGCACTATATAATAGATAGATAGATAGATAGATAGATAGATAGATAGATAGATAGATAGATAGATAGATAGATAGATAGATAGATAGAATTTAATCATTTTAATGTAAATGATTTGCTTCTGTACTTGTATGATAAAAAACAGAATGTCACAATCACATTTCTAAGTAGAACGAAGTATTAAATGAATTGGATGGGCCACTTATTACCCAGGATGCTGCAGTTTAGGTCTATGCATATATGACAATTAATGAACTCTATCAAAATTTGTAAAGAAATCTATTAGAAAGCAACAATTTTATTATCAACAGTTACTCTGTCTGCAATTGAATGAGAGTCCTTGAAGCATGGCACCACACAGAGTGCAGGCTTAGAAGCACTTAGGCCACAAATATAATACTTTTTTTTTTTTTTGCATCGTCCATGCTTGTTGTGCACAACACATTTGGCACTTGCAGTCAGTGGGTGGCAGAATGTCTGTGTACTGCTGTCCTGACAGTCATGACGAATCAGACACCTTGTGAAGAAGAAACTCCAGCAATCCGCATCAGTGCCAGAGGCTACAGTTTCCACGTCATCCAGTTGACTGTCACTATGTTGATCACTGTTGTTATCATCAAAACATCCATCTTGCAACAAATTTAGTTGATTCAAATCATCAGCAGCTTTATTCTTTTTTAATAATGACATAACCACTGACTGGCTATTTGTTGCCACCAAAAAAAAATCTATAGCTATCCACTAGATGACAGCACTATAAAATGAGATCGGCAGTAAGCTGGCTGCGTCTATGCACTGCAAAAAACGAAATCTAAGCAAGTGAAAAGTACTTATATCTTGACGTTAATTTTTTTTTTCCTTATTGTAAGAATTATTGACTTGTCAAAAAACTGTTTTGAGAAATCTTGTCAAGTAAATTTTACTTACCCCATTGGCAGATTTTTTTTGCTAAATAAAAGCAAAACAACTCTCATTTAAAGTTTTTTTGTCTAGTTTTTGCAGTGTGGTGGCTCTACACTGAGATACGAGTTCTGTCGTATGCCGCGTTTTGACAGGCTCAATGAGATACGACTGAACTTGGACCTCACATTGAAGGTGCAGGACCGAGCTGTTTGGAGAAGGATGCTCAAGCACAGGGGTGAGCAAAGTCAGTCCTGGAGGGCCAGAGTGGCTGCAGGTTTTTGTTCCAACCCAGTTGCTTAATTAGAAAACAATTACTGCCAATAATTTAATTTCATAGCTTGTTAGTACTTTAACTCTGCCATGTCAAGTCATTTTCCTCTGTAAGGAAATCATCCAAATGATTTGAAGTCTAAAACAGAGGAGTAATTTTCAGTCCTTCACTTTTTTCTCTTCACTTTCCTTCCTAGTATTTCATTAAACCAAACAGTGCATGATAAATACACACAGAGGTGTACATGGAAATAAGCTAAATGGAGAACTGCTGGTTTCTTTTGTCATTTGCATCTTATTGCTAATAAGGAGCAATAAAAAACTTTGAAACTAAAATAAGCAATAAGGGTTCAAAATCTTAACGAATGAGACAACAAAAATGAAGAAGAAATGTCACTTGAGCAATAAGTGCTTCTTTTTAAGTTATTTGGTTGGAACAAAAACCCGCAGCCTCTGCGGCCCTCCAGGAACGGCTTTGCCCACCCCTAAACAAGCACATCAACCCCATATAGAAGTGGAAAAGATGAAAAAGAGGAGGAAGAAGAATAGTATAATTGAAACTAAAGTGTGAAATGAAGACATTCTTCCACTTAACTGCCTAGGGAAATGAGTTACTCAGTAACAGAAATTATTCCAACACAATTATAGTGCTAGTCTACAGACCACCAGGGCCATATTCATTGTTCATGACTGAATTTAGTAACCTTCTGTCTGATTTGGCTATAAATTATGATCACGTAGTTCTGATGGGGGATTTTAATGTACACATTGATGTGGAAACTGACACTTTTAGCAAATGTTTTACTTATTTGTTAAATTCAGTAGGATTTTGTCAGATTGTCAAAGGTCCAACTCATAATCATAACCATACATTAGATTTAATTATAACTTACAAAGTTGAAATTCAAAATTTAAATATTACTCCATTAAATGTAGTTATTTCCGATCACTTCTTAATTACATTTGATTTAGTTCTGCCCATGCCAGCGCACTCGCAGATTAAAACAAAGACAGTGCGACATCTAAATTGTAATTCTGCTTCAAAATTTATAGATACCTTGAGTAAGTCGAGTGTAATTGTGGAAAACCATTTAGATCAGTTAACATCAAATGTAAACGTGGAAAACAATTTAGATCAGCTAATATCACATTATAATGTGACCTTGAGAGATGCTCTGGACACAGTGGCTCCCCTAAAACAAAAGTGATCAAAGCACATAGAAACTCTCCCTGGTTTAATGAAAATACTTGAGCTCTTAAATTAGAGTGTCGAAAACTGGAGCGCAGATGGAGAACAACAAAGCTACATGTCTTTCAAATTGCATGGACAGAGAGTGTAAATAAATATAAAAAAGCCCTCTTTAAAGCTCGCTCAGAATACTATTCTACATTAATAGATAGCAATAATAAAAATCCTAGGGTACTTTTTAGAGCAGTGGCTAAATTAACAAATGGGAATTCAGATCAACAGTGCAAAATACCAACAGATATTAGCAGTACAGACTTTATGAACTTCTTCAATGAGAAAATTAAAAATATAAGATCCCAGATCTCAGCATCACAGTACAAACCAAATACTAGCTTAGCAGACCCTGTCACATTGCATTCAGCACTTTAATAATTTTAATCCTGTAACTCACCAGGAAGTCTTAACTTTAATTACTAAAATGAAGCCCACTACTTGTTCCCTAGATCCAGTGCCAACAAAACTAGTAAAAGTGCAATGGATGTTCTTGCAGCCTATTCTAACCATTATCAATAGTTCATTACTGCATGGCACATACCTGATGCACTAAAAGTGTCAGTCATTAAACCTTTACTTAAAAAGTCAGACCTAGACCCACACATACTAAATAACTATAGGCCTATTTCAAATTTACCATTTCTCTCTAAAATACTAGAAAAGTAGTCGCCAGTCAGCTTCAGTCACACCTTACGCATTACAATTTATTTGAGAAATTCCAGTCTGGCTTTCGACTGGTCATAGTACAGAAACGGCACTAACACGGGTTGTAAATGACATTCTGATATCCTCTGATGAAGGAAATTCCACTGTAATTATGTTGTTGGACTTAAGTGCAGCATTTGACACCATTGACCATTCTATTTTACTGCACAGGCTAGAAAACGATGTTGGGCTTACAGGCCCGTGCTCGCTTGGTTCAGTTCTTATTTATCAAATCGATTCCAGTATGTACAGAAATGTGCAGACAGTACTCCATCATTATACACAGAAGTTCAATATGGTGTCCGCAGGGCTCAGTACTGGGACCTTTACTGTTTTCACTTTACATGCTTCCACTGGGATCTCTCATTAGGAAACATAATGTTAATTTTCACTGTATGCAGATGACACCCAGTTATACCTTTCATTTAAATCAAATGAAGTTTCTCCGATGTTGTCTTTAATTAGTTGTGTTAGTGAATTAAAGGAATGGATGAATGAGAACTACTTGTCTTTAAATACAGATAAAACAGAGATGTTAATTGTTGGAGGGAATGACGCTGATCACAGCAATATTTTGTCGTCATTTAACTCAGTTGGAATCCCAATTAATTTTACTGAATCAGCCCGCAATCTAGGAGTTATCTTTGACTCTAGCATGTCATTTAAAGCATATTACAAAGTCGTCCAAAACATGTTTTTCCATCTTAAAAATGTTAGGAAATTAAGGCTTTCTAAATAAACAGGATTGTGAGAAATTAATTCATGCATTTATCTCTAGTAGGATTGACTACTGCAATGCGGTGTTCACTGGCTGTTCAAACTGTTCTCTATACAGCCTCCAGTTAATCCAAAATGCGCTGCAAGAATTATTACAAGAACAAGAAAATATGAACACATAACCCCAGTTCTTAAATCTTTACACTGGCTCCCAGTTAAGTTTAGGGCAGATTTCAAAATCCTCCTTTTAACATATAAAGCATTAAATGGCCAAGGTCCGCTTACTTGTCTGAACTTATCATGACTTACAAACCTGAGCGCACATTAAGATCTCAAGATGCCGGTCTGCTTAGGATTCCAAGGATTAATAAAATAACAGTGGGAGGTCGAGCTTTTAGTTACAGGGCCCCTAAACTGTGGAATGGTCTTCCTGCTTCCATAAGAGATGCCCCTTCAGTCTCAGCCTTTAAATCCCGGCTGAAGACTCACTACTTCAGTTTAGCATATCCTGACTAGAGCTGCTGATTAACTGTACATACTGCATCTCTGTTGTTAGTCATTAGCACTATAACATAAGTAACATGATAATTATATTTGAATACTAACCCTCACCTATTCTGTTTCTTTTCTCGGTACCCAAATGTGGCAATTGGTGCCACGGCCCACCTGCCAAGTTGTTTGCCTGCCTATGGTAAAGTCATCCCTGATGGAGGATCACAGGAATCATGGGAAAGAGGGTCCTTTCATCGAGCAACGTTTCAGCTGTGGCATGGCCAAATGGGGAGGCAGCTAGATGGATGAGGTCTCCAGGACTCTAAAAATATCCAAACCTAATTATGTCATATCATCTACTGTTAAATCGTACTTCTAAAATTTTTATTATTATGCTGTCTTAAGGAATTGTTCTGTTCTGTATATTGTATTGTATTGACCCCCTACTTTTGACACCCACTGCACGCCCAACCTACCTGGAAAGGGGTCTCTCTTTGAACTGCCTTTCCGAGGTTTCTTCCATTTTCCCTACAAGGTTTTATTGGGAGTTTTTCCTTGTCTTCTCAGAGAGTCAAGGCTGGGGGGGCTGTCAAAAGGCAGGGCCTGTTAAAGCCCATTGCGGCACTTCCTGTGTGATTTTGGGCTATACAAAAATAAACTGTATTGTATTGTATTGTATTGTACTGATATCTTAATGATGAATCATTCTACATTCAAGTGACTTCAAGCAAGGAATCAAGTGTCTATTAGGCATGATCTATTTGTAGATACTACCAGCTGATTCCTGCTGTATCCAAAATGAAGGTAATATCTAAATATTTACATACAGTGCAATTGGGTATATGAAACAACCTAGAGAATACAAAAATGGCGTAGCATCTTACTTATTTATGCTACTTTCAGGAGACATGCCATGCTGTAGCCTCTTTCTCCTTTTTATTTAGAGTTATTAATTAGTAATGTTAAAATGTAGCCTTTGGCTTATTACCTTATACTTCTTTTTAATTCATATTTTATTTTATTTAAATCAAAAAACACTCCATACATGCAAGTCAAGTTTAACAAAACTGGTTTGAAACAAATCGACCCCCACCAGGTCAGCAGAGTAGCACTTTAATAATAATATACTTTGAAAAAAATTTTAAACTAAACTGAAGAGACGCTGGTGTCCACGCTGACCATTGCACCGGCCCACCTCAACTTCCCTCTCAGACATGTCTCATATTCAATGGCCTCCTGTTGTTTATCACAGGAATCGTCGGGTAGAGGGGTCCTTTCATCAGATTGGCTGGCCCAGTGCTGTTTCAGCTATGGAACGGCCAATTGGGGGAGGCAGCTTGATGGCTGAGGTCTCCAGGACTCTAAACAAATCCAAATCCTATTACGTGATATCATCTGCTGTTAAATTCTGCTCTGTACTTGTAATATTTTTATTTTTATACTGTATTGAGGATTACTTGTATTCTGTTCTGTGTATTGTGTTGAATTTATTCCCTTCCTTTTTTTGACACCCACTGCACGCCCAAACTACCTGGAAATGGCTCTGAACTGCCTTTCCCAAGGTTTCTTCCATTTTTTTTCCTACTAGGGTTTTTTTCCTTGTCTTCTTAGAAAGTCAAGGCTGGTGGGCTGTCAAGAGGCAGGGCCTGTTCAAGCGGCACTTCCTGTGTGATTTTGGGCTATACAAAAATAAATTGTATTGTTTTGTATTGTTTGTCAAATGTATGTTCTTATGTAAATAATATCTCTTCTTCATGGCAAGGCTATTGACCTTTTTCTTCCAGTATAATATCTCATTGACTATGACACGGGTTCCCATAGTCAAAATTGAGTGAGGTGCGTTATCCAACTTTATCGTGGTGCAATAGGTACCTTGCAGTGTGATATCATTTATTAGTTTAGTGCTCCTGTTCTACGACATGAAAAGAATCGAGCATTGAACGTGCATTTGTCACAAGTGATTGATCCTCAGAACTGCACATTCTTGTGGGTTTCTTGCTGCAGGCAAAGCATTTATAAAGGCAAACAACTTTTTTTAAGAGAATGGAAATTGGACCTTGCGGTGATCCATAGAGAAGGCCGAGGTCTACGGTAGTATTGATTTCTGTCATGAATCTACATGGATTTTGAGATTTGACTGATATTTTTGCCAAAGGGGGAACAAAGGGGCACTGAATTGGATGCAATACCTGCCACTTTCACTCAGTCCATCTCTTCCTGTTGGCAGTCCTGGTAATTTTAACTGTGTGGCCAGCACATTTGTTTTTAAACTGCAGTGCTGGTGTTATCAGGGGACAAAGCTCATCGATTGGGATTCATGGCTTAGTGGCGCGTCAGCACCTCTTGCTTCCATCCCCCAAACCCCTCGATCTTTGAACATGTGCGCCATTTCCTTGTGGTGTTTGATTCTTTGTGGGATACCCCAACCCCCTGATCGTCAATCGAGTGACCAAGCTTTACGGCTGACACATTTATAAGATTATTTAGATTTATAAAGGTAAATTGCTTAATTTATATTTCAATTTTGTGCAGTTAAAAACGTATGTTTTTTGAGTTCAGTTACTGCACAAGTTTCAATTTGTGGTTCAAAAAGAAGAAATTTGACTTCTTCATCTTCAAACGTGATATTGCTATTTTAGGAGTGCGAACGTAAACCAAATATTTTTTATGGGTGCGGGGCCTAGAAACAGTTGGGACCCATTTCATTATGCCATAGTGCAGATATCAGTGATATTTAGTAACCCTCGTTAATAATCACTGCATTGCTTAACAAAGTGTATATCGATGGCCTTCTCATAACTTCAATTTCATTTAATCTTGATACTCTGTGTATTCAATTCATTATAATAACTATTCATGGTGGCTCTAAAATCTGTACTGACCCCTACTCTCTCTTCTGTTTCTTTTTCCGGTTTCTTTGTGGCGGCGGCCTGGGCCACCTCCACCTACTCAAAGCATCATGATGTCTCAACATTGATGGACTAAAAGCCAGAAGTCTGCATGACCATCATCATCAAGTCCTTCCATGAGAACCCTAAATTCAAAGAGGACTGTTTCATTTATGTTAGGTAGAATGCCCAGAGGGGACTGGGTGGTCTCATGGTCTGGAATCCCTACAGATTTTATTTTTTTCTCCAGCTGTCTGTCTCTTACTGTGTCTTTTATTTTTCTATTCTTCATTATGTAAAGCACTTTGAGTTACATTTCTACAGAAATAAGTGTTGTTGTTGTTGATAAAACTTGCCAAAGCGTCTTTTGCAATGAATATGTTGTGCTCACCAGTGACCTTGTATGCCATAATATTTTCCTGGAGATTCGCCATGCTTAGACACACGTAGCTTTCTTTCCAACGCCCAATGATGCTAGCTAATGAAGATAAATTGACATAACTTCTTCAAATCCTGTTCTGGGGCATTGAGTGTTGGATGATGAGTGAAAAAATGAATTTTAATAAAAGGCTAAACTATATCAAAAGTTGTAAAAAGTAAAGGGGTCTGAATACTTTCGTAATGCACTGCATGTGTTTTTATCAATTGCTGTGTGTTGTGTGATAATGTATTGCGTTACAAGATGCTTTTCGTCTATGATGGACAATGCCCAAAATAAATTTCCTCTGTGGCGACAATAAAGTGTGTCTTATCTTACTGTATTTTACTGTATTTTACTCGCCAGCTATTCCCGCTTATAAACCCTGACATTTGTCCATGAAAAGCGTACGCAGATTATGCAGCATTCTATTTGGATGTGAATGTTAGAAAGGGACTGCCTGTATTTCTTAAGTCACTGATTATATATGAGATAGGTCAATGTATTCGGACAGTATGCACTCATTTTTATTTCAAGAATCACATAAATATTTAAAAAAATAAAAACCTAACCCTTTGGCTTTTTGGTATCAGAGCTCAGCACATTACAGCTCATTAAACAACTAACCAACGTAGCCATCAAGATAGCTGTTCAGGTCAATAACCGTATCATCAAAATCGTGATCATCCCCTTCCTTCATGAACTTGTTTACTTCAAGTTTACGTCCCCAGCTCCTCATGTTCCTAGTTTGTGCTCTGGTGAACTTCTTACCTCCTACACTCACATGTGTTGTGGCTTGCATGTAGGAATTAGAGCCCTGCAGCAATGGACGTAAGAAGTTTAACTCCAACACAAGCAAATCTTTTTTATAATTTGCAGTTAAGTTTCTTAAAACAGTTGTGAAGTTTTAATGTAACTTTTCTCTTCTTAATTTTATCACCTTAATTGAGCTATTCATTATTCACATTCTGTTTTGTTTTCCTTCATTCTGGGTTGTATTACATGCCTCGGAAACATTCACTCTAACTACTAGTTGCAATACCACTCATTTTAACATTGACATGTATGTCTTGGTAATTCCAATATGATTATTACCTCTGGTTTGGCCCTCATACTTAGGCTAAATGTTCTTTGTTAACTAATTGCTAAATTGGTGATCTCCTGAGGAAGCAGATAAATGTTTTGATGTATAAGGTTAGTCCACATTGCTTTAGTAGTGAGGTTTTATATTCTTACGTTAGTTCTACTGTACCTATTGCAGAAAAATATGGAGGAAGATGATGTGCCAGTTTCTGTTGTTGGAGTAATGTTCAATTCAGATGCAAATACTGTAAGTTCTTGATTGCATGTAATGGCCAAATTCTTTAAAGAATTAGGCAAAGGACTAGACGGGATAACACATAAGATATGTTTATTAGAAGAATCTGTTGTTGGAGTAATGTTCAGTTTAGATGCTAATAGGTTCTTGATTGCATGTAATACCCAAATACTTTAAAGAAGTAGCCAAAGGGATAGATGGGATAACACATCATTTGTGTTTATTAAAAGAAAGGCTGATTTGGTTTAGTTGAATTTGTAGCTAGATTCAAATGATTTTAATAGGTTTGGAACACGAGGAAGGTCCAAGGAGGCATTTCCGAAATAAAGCTGGATGTCTGCCTATGTAAAGAGATATTTCATGGGGGAATGACATAAGTGACGATTGGAGTAATAGCAAGGGGCTCAAGGGCAAGGTCAAAGAGTAATGGGGAGAGAGGGCTTCCTCAGCTGACACATTTGTAGCTCTAAAAAAGGGCAAGAAATATTAGAGTTTGGAAGGCTGACTGCAATGTAATAAAATTGTCACACACTGTTTGAATAACTAAACAGAAGGCACAAAGATTATACTCTACCACCCATGCAGCAGCAGCAGCAGCAGCATAACAAATAACAAGAGAAACGAGTGATCAACACTATATCCCTATTGATCTCATACAGTAAAACAAAGAAAAAACAAAAATGATGAGGGAAAGAATACAAACAAATATTAGAAGATGGAGACACAATGCAAGTACAAATAACTATTTACAAGCCCACCCAAATCATTATCCCAACTACAACTATACTATGGATTCAGAAAGTGTTTAGGTCCCTTTCATTTTTGCACACTTTTTTGTGTTGTAGATTTAATTATAAATGGATAGATTTGCCAATTTTTGTTCATCCATGTACACTCAATAATCCAAAATGACAAAGTGAAAGCATGTTTTCAGAAAATTTGCAAGTTTATTAAAAATCCAAAATTGAAATCTCTTTTCAAAATGTTGGAAAGTAAAGACACAATGTAATATTTATTATCAGTGACAGGTGAACAGCAACATGTTTACACCCTGAGCAGCCTGGCACCGGGCCGAGGGATCGTATTAAAAATCTTTTGCCACACAATGACCCAAACAATACTTCGTTTGCAAGCGACAGGTGTCAAATTCACAGTCCAGATAATCAAATTGTTATAAAATTTACGGATAACATTTAATCTGGTATGAAATCATATGTGTAGTGTTTCATAAAATATCACAAAAAACAAGGAAGTGTTAGGCATCAATTAAAAAGTCCTGACCAATAGATTTCAACCAACATGATGAACCCTCCCACCGACCGAGCAAACACGAGTTATAGGCTGAAAACCGCAAAGAGCATTACACCGCTCGTCTGATTTTTCGTGTGCTCTCGCATATTACTTAACAAAATAACAGCAAATATATACAATCAGCATATCAGTACTTACAGTATATTCTCCTGATCAAAACAAATCCAAGCACATTATTGTATTATGCATCAGTCATGAGATATCCACCAAATAAGAGGATTCACGAGTCAACCTTTGGCAAGTACCACCTCACATTTCCAGATCATTATCTGGGAACCCAATAGGGTCACACACTTGCAAACCGTATACCAGTGGATAGCAGCGATTCTGATGTCTCTAACGATACATACATGTCCACATATGGACATCATGAGACAGCTGACAGCACTCGTAATGAACAAACAAACAAAATGGTTTCACGCAAATGTGTAGGTGAGGTAGTGGGTTACTTATGTGTAATTAGGGTGTGGAGTTCAGCATTTTTATATAGTTCACGGTTTTACGTGCAATAAAATTGTTCTGAATATGGAGAGGTTTTGGATAGTGGAGGTGGACTCATGGTGCCAAACGTTGCTAAACAGGTACAGTTGACATGTCAGGTATCATCTCAGAGGTTTAAAAACCTCCCCTGGCATTACTTGTACATGAGATATACTGTATCTGACTACAAAACTTTGAAAATATTACAGTGAGCGCCTATTTTTTTTCCCCTAGTTTAGCATCATTGTTTAAGTCAATGAATATTTAAATTTGACACAGACACAGATTCTGTCACATTTGAGAAATTATCTGTCAGGTTTTAGTGAAAAATTGACTGTCCCGCCTTTATTTTTTGAATAATAATGCTTTATTTTGTGGTAACCAAGGTGGATTTTGCTGAAAAATGCCCTCAGGGTGTAAGGAGATTTATAATTATTTTTAACAACCTAAAAAAAAAATGCACGGCCACGGCAACGCAAAGACAGCAGCAGGATGTTAGTGACTAAATAGTATAGAAAGTAGAAACACAGAATGGCTCTGCCAGGCCAACAAAAATGAATAAATAAGCGATATGAAGGAAACAATAGAATGAAAAACTAATATCAGAAATAAAACCTATGACTTCAGATACTCCCGAAACAAGTATAAGATCTCACAAATTGGTTGAACTAAACACTTAAAACATATAAATGGAAACCAAGTTGTAACACAGGCGATAGTCAAAGGGGGGTGCTAAAGATTTCAAAAAAAAGAATTCAAAAAGAAACTTGCAAAAGCTTTCTTTTTTTTCTACAATCATGGATGATAGGCGAGCCATCATGCCAGTATTTGAAGAGTCGTATCTATGATGTCAGACATTGTGACATTCAAGACCACACCCCCTGACAACCGGATCTACAAAATTACAGCAGCTATAAACTAAACAAAATGGTGATGTAGTAGTGCTAACTAATAACCAAAATAAATTAGAAATCATTTTAGAAGAAGAAAATGCTAAAAATAAATAGCCAGAAATGTTCCTTCAAATAATAACACCCTAAATATATGTATACATTTCACAGTAAAAATTTATCAAAGCCATAACAATATTTTAAAGAGCAAGACTCCTAATCATCAGCCTATGTATAATTCTCATTGTCTTTATCCATTTAATTCTATGTTTTCTTGTCTTTGTGGATTTGCCCTGCCCAACCTTGTCAACACATATTGAGCTTTAATTTATTTTCATTAAAACCTTGAATTCTGACCTCTCATCTTATTCATTTTTCTGAATTTCATGCAAACAACTTTGCATCTTTGAATTCTTCTTTCCGCTGCAGCCATGGAGGAGGCTTCCTTTATGAGGCTTACAATCCCAAGGTGGGCACAAACAACAGCAGACAAAGTTTACTTTTTTCTCAGTTACTTGATCTTAACTCCTTCCACTAACTGAACATATACACTTCCACATACTAAAAATCAGAGTAGTAACAGCACAGTAAGGGTGTAATTAGGCAATCAACTACAAGCATTTCCTTTTTATTGCCTTGCATTTGCATTGTGGGAAAATGATGGTGGTCATTTGTAAATCTGCAATGTCTGGCTCAGAAGCAGTCACCTCAGCGTGAGCTAATATGAGAACTCCTAGTGTCGGCCACATGGAGACTTCTCCTGAACACTGCAAGTAGTAAACTCCGTGGTAACATCAATCACCTCTCACTCTCTCTATCTCTCTCTCTCTCTTTCTTTCAGCACCCATTCACAGTTCTAATCCGACCCTTGTCACCAAAGTGTTTTGCTGCAGACTCACATTGCTGTGAACTCACAAAACCAAGTATCTCAGTTTGCTGATTTGTACTGTGGTAACCGCCAGTAGTAAGTCATGAACCCTCAACATCTGCTTCAAAAGAAGTCACCGTGCACTGTGAGCTAATACGAGAACCCCCAGTCTCGGCATCACTGAGACGTCTTAGAAACATTGAGAGCGGCACGCTCCCTGGTGATGTCAGCTTACCTCTCTCTCTCTTTCTCTCTCTCCCTGTCTCTCTCAGCCCCCATTCACAGTTCTAATCCTACCCTCGTCGCCAAAGTGTTTTGTTGTGGACTTACTTTGCTGTGAACTTGCACCACAAAGTATCTCCGTTTGCAGATTTGTACTGCGGTGAACTGCCAGAGGTCACTCGTGAACCCTTGACATCTGGGTCAGAAGTAATCACCGTTCAGCATGAGCTAATACGAGAACTCCTAGTCTTGGCCACACAGAGACTTCTGAACACTGAGAGCGGTACACTCCCTGGTTACATCAGCTGACCCCTCTTTCTTTCTCTCTCTCTCTTTCTCTCTCTCCCTGTCTCTCTCAGCCCCCATTCACAGTTCTAATCCTACCCTCGTCGCCAAAGTGTTTTGTTGTGGACTTACTTTGCTGTGAACTTGCACCACAAAGTATCTCCGTTTGCAGATTTGTACTGCGGTGAACTGCCAGAGGTCACTCGTGAACCCTCGACATCTGGGTCAGAAGTAATCACCATTCAGCATGAGCTAATACGAGAACTCCTAGTCTCGGCCACACAGAGACTTCTGAACACTGAGAGCGGTACACTCCCTGGTTACATCAGCTGACCCCTCTTTCTTTCTCTCTCTCTCTCTTTCAGCACCCATTCACAGTTCTAATCCTACCGTCGTTGGCCAAACTATTTTGCTGTGGACTTACTTTGCTGTAAACTTGCACCACAAAGTATCTCCGTTTGCAGATTTGTACTGTGGTGAACTGCCAGAGGTCACTCGTGAACCCTCAACGCCTGGCTCAGAAGTAATCACCATGTAGCATGAGTTATTAAAAGAACTCCTATTCTCAGCTGCACAAAGTGCTTCCTGGTAATCTGGTATCACCTAAGCTTTCTCAAACTCCACTTTTTCTGTGCAACACTGCCACTACCCTTAATAAGTTTCAAAAAATCCAAATGAAATTCACTGTTATTCAGTCTTGAATCTCAATAAAATATGATAACTTCCAAGTGGATGAATATTTTTTATAGGCCCTATAGCACATATTGGGGGGTGGGTGAACACTGAATACATTTGTACCTGTCTGCTGCTAGCTCATGTTCTGGACGACGTCTACTCAATTACCAATCTACCCTTCCACTGTCTTTCCATTATATTTATAGTATGTCTCCAACATATCTACTTGTGGGGCTACTACTTGATATTAATTATTACTCAAATGCTGCTACAAGAATTATTACACAAACCAAAAAATATGAATACATAACTCAGTTTCTATATGGCTCCCAGTGAATCTTAAGGCAGTTTTCAAAATTCTCCTTTTTACATAAAGTCTTAAATGGGCAAAGCCCTATTTACTTATCTGAGCTTATTGTTACTGACAAATCAGCGCACACATTGAGATCCTGGCATGCTTAAGATTCTAAGGATTAATAAAATAAAATTTGGAGCTTGAACCCAAAGCTGTGGAATGATCAGCCTGCTAATATAAGAGATACCCCTTCAGTCTCAGCTTTTAAATCCCGACTGAAGACTCACTACTTTAGTCCAGCATACCCTGACTAGAGCTGCCAATTAACAGTGCATACTGTCTTTCTGTTTGTTAGTCACTTGTACAGAAATATAAGTATTACAATATTTGAAAACTGTTACTAAACTTTCTCTTCTCGGTATCAGGATGTGACTAGCTGCTGTTCTGCATATGGAATAGTCATCTCAGATAAAGAAGAGTTGGAATCATCGGATGGAAAGATTCACTCATCAGATTGGATGGCTAGCGCAGACTCCACTATAGAAAACCCAGGAGAGCGGGTAGACGGCCTTAGCCCCCAGGACTGTGATTTTGTTTTGGTCTTTCTCTTTCACAGTTTTAATCTTCACTGGTGTCACCTGGCCATAGTTCATCGATTAATTCATGGACATATCGTTGTTTTCCATTTATGTTTAATTGGTTTCTAACTTGTTCTTTATTTGTATTTCTTTATGTACCATTTCTGTTTGTAGTACTTAGTACAATGTATATTTGTGTTTTAACTTCACTTATTCACAGCTCTATACAAAAAAATAAGCAGTATTATGGGATGTAAAACCCCTAGACTAGGGTTCCTCCATTGGACTACCATGGTCACTGAACTTGCCATTCCTAGTGAGCTTCTCACTGGGGTATCTAATGGTCTGCTTCTCCTAGACCACCTGAAATAAGCTGTAGCCCCAGCCTTTACCAGGTCTGACTTCATAACAACAATAGATGTCTCCTTAGTCCATTCCAAATTTAGACAATTGCACTTCAGGATACATCACTTTCAATTCATGTCCTTAAGATCAAAAGGAATACTCTCAGCAGTAAATTTCCCTCACATTGCACTTGAAGTTTCTTTTCCTCCCAGTACCTCCTTTCTTCACAGCACATCACAGGTAAGGGTTTTCTTTCTCTCTGTTAGGTGCCCGTCTAATGGTTTATATTGACAGTGAAAAGGGGTTTGAACAGTCAGTTAGACAGATTCTTGGATAATCACTAACTAATGTGGATGCCCTCATTTAGAGAGAAGAGAATGCTCTATCATGTGGCGATCAAAAGAAAACTTCAGGCTTTGATTTAGATTCAAGATGTAACCACAGTTCAACTTACTGTGTTTACAAAGAGAGTAGAACAGAAAATCTCCATTAAACCAAAGAGCCCCATTCTTCCTACATAAAGACCATCTGAAGTGCTGGTTGCTAAATGGAGTGCTAGTCTCAGTAGTGTACATACTGGAGCAGCAGACATGTTTTTGGGGCAATCGTTTTAAGAATGAAATTTCATGATAATTTGACGATTCCGGGTTGGCTCTGCACTCCATGGCTGCTTCCGGGAAACTTGGATCACGTAACCAAGGATAAGCAGGGCAAATGCGGACACACACGGTCAAGCAAGGTGGTTGGATCAAGTGCTTAGTACTTTGTTCTACAAAAAACAGTGTTCAAAGCGCAGTACAGTCCAATGAATAAATAAATCATAAAACTTTCAAGGGATCCTACTCCATTGGGCCCTTAAGCAAGGCTCTAAACCTGAAAATTGTTCTGGGATGCTGTACAATGGCTGACCCTATACACTGACCCCAAAAGGTCATGCGAAAAGACAATTTCCCCTCAGGGATCAACCCTTAAACCACCACAACCTGCTATAGTCAGTTCCCAGTGCAATTTGCCAGCACGCCGGTGCTCATCAGTCCATGCCGTACATTTGTTGAGCAGCCAGCTCATGACCATTATGACCTCCAAACGAATCAGCATCACTGTCCCTGGGATTCAGTCGCTGCACTAGACTAGCCTGCCAGCGTCAGCGTTGGCCTCTGTGTGCTTACATGCAACCAGTTCATGTGCAGTTGGCGCAGTCGGTGATTTACTGAATCTCATCAATGGCGTCAGTTGCACCTTGTACATATAATTAGAGATTGTTGCAGTAGTTTTTTTTATAGTTTTTACAGTTCATTGGCAGTGTGTAAAATGATCAGTGTTACAATAATTGTGATACTCTTTGCATGAAAAAAAATTTGTGTTCCATTAAAATTTCACATTTTCTTGGTGAATTGTGACGTTTCCTTAAAAAGTGCAGCAAACAAGTATTTGGCATCTGGGGGGTGCAGTAGATAGATAGATAGATAGATAGATAGATAGATAGATAGATAGATAGATAGATAGATAGATAGATAGATAGATAGATAGATACTTTATTAATCCCAAGGGCAAATTCCCATAATCCAGCAGCAGTATACTGATACAAAGAAACAATATTAAATTAAATAGTAATAAAAATGAAAAAAAATTAACCCCCAAGCATGTGAGAGTTAATACGGTGTACCAAATACCAAAAACAAGGTTGTTGAGGAGGTTAAAACGTTCAAACGAAAAATCCAATAAAAATGGGTTAAAATCAGGGTTCTAAAGTATCCTTCTTTAAAAACCATGAGCCTCTGTGTTTCTCCCTAAAGCCGATGTCTCCTCAAGTTATCCTTTCTGGATTCCTCAGCCAGAAGAGATGTCCACCAATAGGCACAGACAACCCTGAAATCCAGTTTGGTTCCCTGTTGACAATCTCTTGGCATTTGCAGGGCCTCATCCCCTCCAAGCTACACTCCGTTGGGCTTCCATGGGAGCCTCCTGGAACACTTGGTCATTCCTGCCGTAGTAGAAATGACTGTTAAGCAAAGGCAGGGAGGAGGAAGTTTAAACCATCTACCGCAAATCTTTATTACACACAGAGAGAGGTTGGTAGCATGCACTGATACAGTGTGTCGGCGTACCCACCACATGACAAACCACCTCAGGATCCCAGATTAGGACCTGAGCGCAGCCATGCAACAGGTAACACCGCAAGACCATGCTAGTTCAACTGGAATGGAACAGTGTGAGGTTTTTTACAATGCCTGGAATGCCAATCCTGCCACCAACCATTGAGTTTTCGATGCAAGTTGGAGGATCTTACCTTTATTACACAGCAATAAAATAAAGAGCCTTCACCACGGTGCGAGCACATGAACTAGGAAGTGCATCAGTTTATATTACAATTTCTTATCATCTATTCAAAATATTCTCCTCCTTCTAGTTCTTCCCACTATTTTCTAATGTTCATCACTTGACTGAAAATGGCCATCATTATTTCATACCCTGTGCAGGCTGTGACGAGCACACAGCCCTGTCATGCAGTAGTGTGTCCGTTGGCCATAGAAACCTCATCACTGCACCAACGAGTTCGCTCACAGCTCCCCGCGCAGAGTGTCCGTCGGCCGAGAAAACGATCGCCGATCCATGGGGTATTTTAATTCGGCCATTGTCCTGGCCTATTTTCTCTTTGTCCCCTTCCAGTCACAGATCTGTAGCCGTGAGAGCAACCTGAGGAGAAGGAGGATTACCTGGACTGAAGGAGGGAGCTGAGGCGGAATGAATAATGAAGTCACTGGTTGTTTTCTGTGTTTGTGTACCATAGAGTGGCAGCTCTCACTTCAATAAATACGCTTGCTGTTCCTGTTTGAAAGTTTGTTCATAAAGCTGAAGACTGAGACTCAGCCTCGTGTTTTGAGGTGTAAGACAGTGACTCATGTCTCACAAGGTGTTCGAAACTTGCTTACTGATCAATTCCCACCACTCAAGACCTACACATGACATAAAGTTTTCTTAAGTGCTCTTATATTACACACTGTTCTTGACTTATCATCACCTCATGCTGGTCAATATGCCTTTCGTAATGAACTCTTATATAACCTCAAGCTCGCTAATTCGACACGTTTTGCTTTAACTTGATTGAGAATGCATTGATACATACAGTGGTGTGAAAAACTATTTGCCCCCTTCCTGATTTCTTATTCTTTTGCATGTTTGTCACACAAAATGTTTCTGATCATCAAACACATTTAACCATCAGTCAAATATAACACAAGTAAACACAAAATGCAGTTTTTAAATGAGGGTTTTTATTATTTAGGGAGAAAAAAAATCCAAACCTACATGGGCCTGTGTGAAAAAGTAATTGCCCCCTTGTTAAAAAATCACCTAACTGTGGTGTATCACACCTGAGTTCAATTTCCGTAGCCACCCCCAGGCCTGATTACTGCCACACCTGTTTCAATCAAGAAATCACTTCAATAGGAGCTGCCTGACACAGAGAAGTAGACCAAAAGCACCCCAAAAGCTAGACATCATGCCAAGATCCAAAGAAATTCAGGAACAAATGAGAACAGAAGTAATTGAGATCTATCAGTCTGGTAAAGGTTATAAAGCCATTTCTAAAGCTTTGGGACTCCAGCGAACCACAGTGAGAGGCATTATCCACAAATGGCAAAAACATGGAACAGTGGTGAACCTTCCCAGGAGTGGCCGGCCGACCAAAATTACCCCAAGAGCGCAGAGACAACTCATCCGAGAGGTCACAAAAGACCCCAGGACAACGTCTAAAGAACTGCAGGCCTCACTTGCCTCAATTAAGGTCAGTGTTCACGACTCCACCATAAGAAAGAGACTGGGCAAAAACGGCCTGCATGGCAGATTTCCAAGACTCAAACTACTGTTAAGCAAAAAGAACATTAGGGCTCGTCTGAATTTTGCTAAGAAACATCTCAATGATTGCCAAGACTTTTGGGAAAATACCTTGTGGACTGATGAGACAAAAGTTGAACTTTTTGGAAGGCAAATGTCAAGTTACATCTGGCGTAAAAGGAACACAGCATTTCAGAAAAAGAACATCATACCAACAGTAAAATATGGTGGTGGTAGTGTGATGGTCTGGGGTTGTTTTGCTGCTTCAGGACCTGGAAGGCTTGCTGTGATAGATGGAACCATGAATTCTACTGTCTACCAAAAATCCTGAAGGAGAATGTCCGGCCATCTGTTCGTCAACTCAAGCTGAAGCGATCTTGGGTGCTGCAACAGGACAATGACCCAAAACACACCAGCAAATACACCTCTGAATGGCTGAAGAAAAACAAAATGAAGACTTTGGAGTGGCCTAGTCAAAGTCCTGACCTGAATCCAATTGAGATGCTATGGCATGACCTTAAAAAGGCGGTTCATGCTAGAAACCCCTCAAATAAAGCTGAATTACAACAATTCTGCAAAGATGAGTGGGCCAAAATTCCTCCTGAGCGCTGTAAAAGACTCATTGCAAGTTATCGCAAACGCTTGATTGCAGTTATTGCTGCTAAGGGTGGCCCAACCAGTTATTAGGTTCAGGGGGCAATTACTTTTTCACACAGGGCCATGTAGGTTTGGATTTTTTCTCCCTAAATAATAAAACCATCATTTAAAAACTGCATTTTGTGTTTACTTGTGTTATATTTGACTAATGGTTAAATGTGTTTGATGATCAGAAACATTTTGTGTGACAAACATGCAAAAGAATAAGAAATCAGGAAGGGGGCAAATAGTTTTTCACACCACTGTATGTTAACATTCTTTGTAAAAGCAGTATACCCAATACTAATACATTCTAAGCCTCAATACCAAAGGTTACTCAATTTGGCTAATTCCACACTGCTCCTAAGAGTGCTCAGCAGGAGTGGCCCCTCTGTCATATACGCCTTTCCCACCATGCCAGCCGCCATCCCGTTCCTGCCCTTCCCTCCTTTCCTATAAATATTTATAGCTGCATCTTTTCCAGGTTCTAAAAATTAAGTCAAACACGTCATGAAAAAAATTTCTCACCCCAATAAAGTTTGTTTTAAAAATTTAGCGAAAATTTAAAAAGGATGTGACGGGCAGCCTCAGCCATTGCCCGGCCGGGACCCCACCTAGATGGAAGGACCAGGAGAGAGAGTACATCTGCGGGACACTACCTCCCCTGGGACACTAGAAGGTGGCTGTGGCATCACGGATTCCCGCAGGGCATGCCGGGACTTGGAGTTTGGTACAGCCCTGTTGTGTTCCGAGGGGGCCACCAGGGGGAGCTGCAGAGCCATTTGATGGATTTCCACCACACCTGGGAGTGATTCCAGGTGCTGAATAAAAGGAACTGCCTCACGCCATTCAGGAAGCCAAAATTGGGAGGAGGTGGATGAAGCTTGCAAGGAGAGGAGAGGAGAGAGCAATGGTGTGCTTTCTGCTTGATGTACTGTATTGAGATGGGAAGCGAAGGAAAAGAGCTCCCATGAGACATAAACGTGTGTTGCTTTGGACTTGTGCCTCTATGCCTGACTTTGGGGAGCTGTACGCCTCCAGTATTCCACTAGGAGCAAATCACAAAAATTCAGAAAAAAGTTATTACACACCCAGAATGAAAGGCAAAAAGGGGAAAAAAGGTTTCTTCTACAATCTTAACTTTTTCTTGTTAATCTTCAGTTACTTAAAGGTTGTGTTATTTCTCTATGGCAGTGCTTCACACACTTGGTCCTGGGGACCCCACTTTGGCTGCAAGTTTTTGTTCCAACCAACTTCTGTTTTTCATTGGACTCTTAGCCTAATTAAGTGAGTTATTATTTCCCAATCTCTGCATTTTGGAGTAAATGTAGAAATTACAAAGTTTGGTACATTTTATTAAAACGTTCTTAGCAGTTATATGGAGAATATGTAGGTTTTTTTTTTTTAAGTCGTTAACAGTATTTTCAACCTAATTTCCATTCTGCTTTTCCAGGTGTTCTGGTTATTTAATTGATTATTTACTAATTAGCGGGTCTTTCACTGAAGTTGTTGCAGCTTTCATCATTTTGGGTGTCTGCCATGCGATTTGTTAATTGTCACTATTAGGAATAAATGAAGGGAGCAAACTACATAGGAAAAGAGGAAAATAAAGGAAAACAAGAAAAGAGAGTTAAGCATTTATAGCTTCAGCAAAAAATTAGAAACATTTATAAATGTTTTAAAAATGTAAAAACCATATTTTCGTATTTTTCTAAATGCAGAATACGAGAAGAGTAAAAAGACCAAGGGCCTGCATAACTCCGTGCCTAGAACTCACACTATAACATGACATAAGCACAAAAGCCGAAATGTGCTTACACACAGAAAAATTCCAGATGTAGAAATCTGTGTGTTCGCCAACCTCCACGTTCTTCCGCTGCATAAATCCCAGTCAGCGTGAAAAGTAACGCTCGTGCACGCGCCTGATGTCCCGCCCCAACTCCTCCCAGAATTATGCCTCTTTGAATATGCAAATCAATATAAATAGCCCTTAAGCTCAGCGTTCTGTGAAAAGACAATGACAAAAGTAAGAGGGAAAATGGAAGAATTTCAGCGAATACCAAGTGGAGGCAAGGAAAAACGTACTATTTGTTGGTTTAAACAGTGGTATAAACAACAAAAGGAAGTTGATCGAGTGACATTGCATGTCGGAGGAACTCGAAAGCTGAAGTTCACAAAGTCACACAGTGCCCGAAATAAAAAAGAAGCTGTCAGAGTTGTAGCCCACCGTCTGAGTGTCATAGGAAAGCTTATTAGTGTACAGAGAAAAAAAAGGCATACAGTGGGGAAAAAGCACAAAATGTCAACTTCAATCTTGAAATTTCCACTTTAATCACGTAGTTTATTTTGTCATTAAAGTAGAACGTCATAAACTTCATCTTAAAATCGTTTAATTTACTAGTTTCACAAAGCACATGGTAATTAAAGTAGCACGTTAAATGCTTTGTTTTGTATGTGATCTTCTATGTGCCTATGTGTGTGAATCACTACTTGCTTCTTAAACCGGCTTTCTCTCACTCCGACTGGACACAGAATCCATTACATTTGTTATATTACAGCTCTCTGAATAACTAAAACACTGAGATGTATACTGTACTTGATATCATTTTCATGATGATAGGAGTTAAAGCACGTTATTAAACATGGGAACACGGTGGCCCAGTGATTGTGCGCGACCTTCGATGAAATAATTTATTGCAAAAGTACTCAGGGGCAGCTCTAGGCTCGTGGCGGCCCTGGGCAGAGGAAGAATCGGTGGCTCCTTTGCCCGCCAATGTCAGTAAGGTATCTCATGCACAGCGGATGGCCACGTCTGTTGCAGACACTGCATAGCCGCCTCGTGCTCATGACACAAGCGTCTAACTTTTGCCAAAAACTTGTGTTTTTAGCTGTGTCGTTATTTTCTCTTTCTGTTTTATATTCAAGACTAGCAGAATACCCGCGCTTCGCAGCGGAGAAGTAGTGTGTTAAAGAAGTTATGAAAAAGAAAAGGAAAAATTTTAAAAATAACGTAACATGATTATTAATGTAATTGTTTTGTCATTGATATGAGTGTTGTTGTCATATCTATATATATCTATATCTATATATACTGTATCTATCTATATATATCTATATCTATATATATATATATCTCCTTTGGGTTGCGACCAGCTGTTGCTGGGGGTGCCAGAATACATCAAGGAAGAAAAATGAAAAAAAAACATATGACTCTTGCTCTTACGTGCACTTACTGCAGTGCTGCGTGGGTATTATGAAGTATCGTATCTGTTCAAGTTTTATTTAAAATTTAAATATCAGTAATTTTTATTTAGTCGACAGAAATATGTTTGGTAGTGATGAAAGGTAAATTTAGTCAGCATTGCATAAATTTTTCTTCATCATAGAAATTTAAAGAGTAAATTCAACTTACCTTCCTACCAAAGATATTTCTGTCGACTAAATAGAACCTACTTATATCCAAATTCGAGCTATTGAGCTGTCACCTACCTGACTGGATATGTCACCCTAGCTTCGCTCATACTTTTTTACCGTTCTTGTAATTATGGCTAGTCGCGAAAAGATTAGAACATGGAAGGAGGATCACACTGAGTATGGCTTTACCAAAATAATTATTGATGGTGAATAAAGTATCCATTATTCATAAAGCTTCAATTGGTGATCTTTTTTTCTGCGTTAACCTCATATTTTTTCATACTTCTTCTCAAAGCAAGGGGGTGCGAGGGTAAAATGAATCGGGAAGCGCTGATTTATATATATTGAATATACTGAAATAGTTTTACTGTCAAATAATGTAAACAATACACGGCACGTATTTCGCCCTAATTCTGGGCTCATCAGGTGTACACACTCACTGCACCCTGTCTTGGGAATCGAACCTCGGACGTCAGCGCTAGAGGTGAAGCCTCTTGTGTTGCACCACGGCGTGTGTTTCGTTTATTTGACAGTATGTAGATCGGGGTGTGTATATATATATATATATATATATATATATATATATACTCCTGTAGCCACAATAAATGCCTTTATTTTATAGACAAACAAGGGGTGTGCAAGTTCCTTTCTACTGCAGCCACAGCTGCGACACACATAAAAAACATCAATAATAACTCATAAACTTGCAATATCATTTAGGAAAATCGCAACATTTTACTCACCAAAAATTCGGATTATTTGTAAACAAAATCCATCATCCTCTCTTTCCTCAAAAACAGTTCAATTACTCTGTCATACGGATTATCGGAGCGCTTCAGTTCCATCAAAACCTCACTTTCCATCGAAGCTAATGGTGAAAGGTGAACCTGCCCTATGGTATTCCTGGCATAAGTTTGAATTCGCTTTAGGGCTGAAAATGTCCTCTCGACAGAAGTTGTGTACACGGGAATGCTCACCGCCAAATATACCAATGTGAACAGCCGTCCCATGCTCTCATTCAGATTTTTCTGATGAAGGAAGTCAAGGAGATCAGTGGGAGATTTTCCTGCAAAATCATCCATAGCATACATTACAGTCAGTTCCGTTTTTAGCCGAGACAGATCCAAAAGCGCTCCGTGGCTGTTTTGTTAAAGTGTAGAAGGCTGCATGCGTGAAATTTTTCTTGTATTCCCGAAGGTTTTGGGGCTCGAGGAGCGTGACAAACGTCAGGTTTTCATGGTCTTGAAATCTGGTCTGTATCTGGCAAATAATATTGTCTAGAATCCTGCTATGGAGTTGTCCGTAGTGCACGTGACGATCTTTCACTCGGAGCATTTATGGTTTTGTTCAATTGCGTCGTAGACTTCCTCATACTGGCTTCTATCCAATCAATGGGTCTGAATACGGTGACGTTGCCGTACGCCTGCTAAAGGGCCCTACTGACACCAAATCAAAATCTGATTGGTTGAAGTCCGTCCTTTCTCCTTTTTTTGCGGTTCTCTACTGTTTTATTGTTTGTTTATTACGATTGTTATAGTTATTGTGTGGCTATTTTAGACTGAGTTTACTGTTCAGATACACATTTCCTTTATTTAATCCGCGGGCTCTCCGCTATTTTTTTGTTCCTTTATTACGATTATAGTTATTTATTGATTACCTTCTTTGGCTGACTGCCTGCCCACATAAGGCGCTCCGCTGTTTTTTTGTGAGACAGCCTTTACACAGCTTCTCCGCTGTTTTATTCTCTTTGCTTCGCGGTTCTGTACTGTTTTATTGTTCGTTTATTACGATTGTTATAGTTATTGTGTAGCTATTTTAGACTTAGTTTACTGTTCACGTACCCATTTCCTTTATTTAATTCGCGGGTTCTCCACTATTTTTTTGTTCCTACGATTATAGTTATTTATTGATTACCTTCTTTGGCTGACTGCCTGCCCATATAAGGCACTCTGCTGTTTTTTTGTGAAGCAGCGTTTACACAGCTTCTCCACTGTTTTATAAACAAACGCCAAATAAGGCCGTCGTTTTTCCTTGCTTCGCCAACTAAGCAGCCTTTTTATTTAATCCATGGGTTCTCCGCTGTTTTATTGTTGGGAGCTCTTCCTTCTTTTCTACGTACTGCGGTCACAGTCAGTTCACGTGATTATGTGGGAGGCGTGATGATGTCACATGCAGCTCCGCTCCCCACAGCCATCGGGCTAACGTCATTACAGTATATGGAGAAAAATAGGTTCCAGTTATGACCATTACGCATAGAATTTCGAAATGAAACCTGACCAACTTTTGTAAGTAAGCTGTAAGGAATGAGCCTGCCAAATTTCAGCCTTCTACCTACACGGGAAGTTGGAGAATTAGTGATGAGTCAGTGAGTCAATCAGTGAGTCAGTGAGTGAGTCAGTGAGGGCTTTGCTTTTTATTAGTATAGATATATTGGTGTGGCGGCCCCTGGGATTTGGCGGCCATGAGCAGGTGCATAGTTTGCACATGCCTAAGGCCACCCCTGCAGTACTGTCTCTTTCCAACTTACTAACCTCCATTTCCTGTCCTTCCTTTTCTTTCTCCAAGTAACCAATCACCACCCAATTAGCTCTGTAATGGATGTTAAGCAATCTGTAAGCTTATAACGCCGATTCTTCAAAACTTTTAAGGAACATTGAATTATCTTCGTAGTACATGTTTAATTATTCTATCCTTCACGCCAGTCCCAGTGAAGCATACAGTGCGAGGCAGGAACAATCGTGAGTGAAGCGCCAGATCCTTGCTAGCGTAGCAACACTGTGTCCTTTAATTATTAACAATATAGATTATTTAAATGTAAAGTTTTATTGGTATAATATAATAAACATATTTTGCTGCATTTAATCTTAAAAATTATATTGTCTTCATATGTAAATACACTCTTTATAAAGTGGCTCAGGTTGTGCAATATTATAACTGTTCTGCAAGTTTGCAGTGAGGTAACTGTACTTATAAGTACTACCAGTTCTACAAGGAGCAGTTGATGGACTGACTGAGTGCATTTAGAGCTCTTGGGATGAAACTGTTTCTGAACCGCGAGGTCCGTACAGGAAAGGTTTGAAGCGTTTGACATATGAGAAGCAGTTCAAATAGGAAGCATGGCTGAGGCAGCGTGTGCTTGATGCTGTATACTGATAATTCTCTTTCCAATCAGCTGCTCCAAGTGGTGCAGTGAGAGTAATATGGAAAAAGATGATCCGCTGTGGCAACCTCTAAAGGGAGCAGCTGAAAGAAGAAGAAGAAGGTGCAGTGAGAGTAACATCACTAAAGCAGCTATGGCATTTAGAATAGTTTGACCATTCCGTGGACTATTATATTGTTACTGGTTAATTACAATCAGATACATTAAACTAATAAACAATATGAGGTTAATTTCAGTGTATTTATAAAGCCGCATCAGGAAAAGAAAGGATAACCACACAGGAACAGTAGCACTGCTTTGACACTGGGTGTCACCAGTCTGCAAAACCAAGCGGAGAACTTGTGTACGACAGGGTATGAGGTGGAAATGTACATGGTGTCACAAAAGCCACGATGAGACAAAGCAAGGTTTGGGGCAGCCACCCGTATAATTTGGTTTCCTGGCTGCAAAGCGTTCTTTACAAATGAGAGCACTGCTGTGCACAAAACCGAGTCCAATACAGAACTGAGGGCATTAGGGAAAAGGAGGAGGTTTTAAAGGGGAAGACAGGAAGTGAGATCATAGGGGTCAGGCTCATTGAGGTCCTCAGCCATTGGTTCGAGCCCGGACGTGACATCACAGGGGCCGGAGCCGGCAAGGTCTCCTTCGATAGGCTCGGTCCCGGAAGTGACGTCAGAAGAGCCAGGCGGAATCTCCCGTAATGGAGATTAGTCTCAGAACTGTCCTTACCCGAGCCCTTTAGCTGCCTCCCATGCGCACGTGTGTGACAATGGCTTTACACCAGGTTTAGGTTTTATACATCGCGTTTTGAACAGGGAAACGTTCTTACGCAACATTCCTGTGCGTACGCACCGTTTATACATGAGGCCCCAGTTAATTAAATGAGATCAGTTGTTATCGATTATTATCACCAATTGTGCATCTGGTTGGAACAAAAACTTGCAGACACCCTGGGTCTCCAGGACCAAGATGGGAACCACTGCTCTATGGCAAATGTAGATAGGCTTTACTTAATACATTCAGTATGCTTTGTAAGTACGTATGGTACGGTACGGTTTGAAACTGTGTGCCCTCCATGCCTTACCAACTGAACTGGGGCTAGTCTGTAGTCAGAGGGACAAGAAATAATTAGAATATTCCATTTATAGCTTAGCTTGAGGGGGTTATAATAGAAGCTCCCTTTGTCTATGCTCTAAAATATTTAGGTAGACATTTAAACAAACAGTAACTAAGTACATAATTCTATCGATTTAACTGACTAACAAATGGCTCTTGCACAACTAAAACCAAGCAATCATGGCTTCAATGCTAATGAGGAAACTGGCCAATCCTGCACTTTCGTATCTGCCATCGGCCGTAAGAGCCACTCCGCCATGCTACCTACGCCCCCGCCAAAAATGAGAGCGTATCACCGATTTAGTTAAAACTTACGGGCTTCGTCCCCTGCTCGCTTTGCTAGCCCACCGCCGAGTTTGGTTAACCGGATATACAATTTAAAGAGATTATTATTTTCATTTCATTCATTTTCATTAATTTTGTATTTCTTGATTATTTGCTATTTTGCTTCTCTGCGGCTCATGTTGTGAAGAGGGGGGCTGAACACACACCCTCCTCTGAAACCCCCTTTTAAATGGTGATACAATGGAAACAAATACATTTTTTTATACCTCCTATTTGCTCAATCAGCTTATTGCTTGCTTTCTGCTGCTGCTGCCACTTCGAACATTTAAAAGCCTGTGCAGCAGCTGTCCTTTTGTCTCACTGCTTTGTCTCGTGGGACGTTAAAGTGTCTCCAAGAAAAATCTCCTTCCAAGATTTTTTTTTTAATAATAGAGAGATGTACGTACCACAGGCCCATTATATCACATATACAGTGTCACACACATGCGCATGGGAATCAGCTGAAGGGTTCGAAAGAAGGTCATTCCCGGTCAGACCAGGGGGTGGCAGAGACCACTGACCCTTTCTTTTTTTTTCCCCCACAGACCAAATGTGAGAAATTCTGCCTGGATCCTTGAACGTCACTTCCGGTTTCCATCTTTAAAACCCACCAAGTCTGTAACAAACCTCAGTTCTGTTTTGCTCTCTTGTTTGTAAAGACCATTTTTTTCACAGCCTTTTCACTTTAGTGTATGGGAAGCTGCCCCAAACCTCATTTTGTGTCAAGGCTCAATTATTTATCACAACAGACAAACAAAGCCGATCTCAAAAAATAAACTTAAGAATGTTAAGTCAATACATAACAAGGACATAATCGGCAGTCACTATAGGTTTAGAACGTTAGAACACTCTAGATGAGAACAGGCCATTCAGCCCAACAAAGCTCGCTAGTCCTATCCACTTATTTCTTCCAAGAAAATACAATACAATACAGTTTATTTTTGTATAGCCCAAAATCACACAGGACGTGGCGCAATGGGCTTTAACAGGCCCTGCCTCTTGACAGCCCCCCAGCCTTGACTCTCTGAGAAGACAAGGAAAAACTCCCAAAAACCTTGTAGGGAAAAATGGAAGAAACCTTGGGAAAGGCAGTTCAAAGAGAGACCCCTTTCCATTTAGATTGGGCGTGCAGTGGGAGTCAAAAAGAAGGGGGTCAATACAATACAATACATAGAACAGAACAGAACAAATCCTTAATACAGCATAAAAAGAAACATTTTAGAAGTACGGAGTAGAATTAAACAGTAGATGATATCACATAATAAGATTTGATATTTTTAGAGTCCTGGAGACCTCATCCATCAAGCTGCCTCCCCCATTTGGCCATGCCACGGCTGAAACGTTGCTCGGCCAGCCAATCCGATGAAAGGACCCCTCTTTCCTATGATTCCTGTGATCCTCCATCAGGGATGACTTTACCATAGGCAGGCAAACAACTTGGCAGGTGGGCCGTGGCACCAATTACCACATTTGAGTACCGAGAACAGAAACAGAATAGGTGAGGGTTAGTATTCAATTATAACTATCATGCTACTTATGTTTTAGTGCTAATGACTAACACCAGAGATGCAGTCTGTACAGTTAATCAGCAGCTCTAGTCAGGGTGTGCTAAACTGAAGTAGTGAGTCTTCAGCCGGGATTTAAAGGCTGGGACCAAAGGGGCATCTCTTATAGAAGCAGGAAGACCGAAAAGAAAACATCAAGTCGAGTTTTGAAAGTCCCTAACGTCTTACTGTCCACCGCACTACTTGGTCGCTTATTCCAAGTGTCTATCGTTCTTTGTGTAAAGAAAAACTTCCTAATGTTTGTGCAAAATTTACCCTTAACAAGTTTCCAATTGTGTCCCCATGTTCTTGATGAACTCATTTTAAAATAACAGTCTCGATGCACCAGACTAATTCCCTTCATAATTTTAAACACTTCAATCAGGTCTCCTCTTAATCTTCTTTTGCTTAAACTGTAAAGGCTCAGCTCTTTTAATCTTTCCTCATAATTCAACCCCTATAGCCCTAGACTCAGCCTAGTCGCTCTTCTCTGGGCCTTTTCTTGTGCTGTTATGTCCTTTTTGTAGCCCAGAGACCAAAACTGCACACAGTACTCAAGATGAAGCCTCACCAGTGCATTATTAAAGGTTGAGCAGAACCTCCTTGGACTTGTAGGTTTATTTTTAATTCTTAGTATTAATATTACAGTCAAGGACGACTGCCATTTTTATATCACACTGCAATATTAAGTTGCAAAATTTAATCGCAAAAGAAATAAATAAAAGAAAGTAATTACAACCAGGGGCGGCATGGTGGCGCAGTGGTAGCACTGTTGCCTCGCAGGAAGGAGACCTGGATTCGCTTCATGGAGTTTGCATGTTCTCCCCGTGTCTGCGTGGGTTTCCTCCCACAGTCTCAAGACATGCAGGTTAGGTACATTGGCAATCCTAAATTGTCCCTGGTGTGTGCTTGGTGTGTGTGGGTGTGTTTGCCCTGCGGTGGGCTGGTGCCTTGCCCAGAGTTTACTCCTGCCTTGCACCCTGTGCAGGATGGGATATGGCTCCTGCAGACCCCCCGTAACAATGTGTTAGGATATAGCAGGTTGGATAATCATTGACTGACTGACTAATTGCAACTATTGTTCAGAGTGCTGTCTGGTCACTTCAAGACATTCCTCATCTCCTATTTCCACGTAGTTCATAATTCTAAAATTAAAAGAAATAATAATAAAGAATAAAAATTAACAAAATCACTGCCTTATTAGTTCTGAGACTCCCGGTATGTATGCTGATGAAAAAAGAGCATCACCTGTTTGAGGACTCTGATTTATTTTTGGGATGTCTGCCTCACAGGCCATGGCTCAGGAGTGATGAACACCTCTTCTGAGTTCAGCTTTCCAGCTACCATTCATCTGCAGCTGAATAATTTCACTTTGCAAAGCAGCTCTCTCTGCAAGGCAGAAGAGTCTCTGTGATGAGTGGGGTCAGAGAGGACACAGTCGCAGAGAGGTGGTTATCATTATGAAAATGAAACGGTCCTTATATTCCATCACATCCTGGAGTGTGGGCTCAAATTCATGCATCACTTCCACAAAGGCATTATGCCTGAAGAGCTTCATTACTTCTGGGTTATCTAATCTTTCTGGTCTGAACTTGGGGAAAGTTAATATGTTGTGGACACCAGGGGGCGCTCCAACTCATCACCACTAAACACAAGCACACTCGGACACAAGTATAAAATGAATAAAGAGTTTGTATTATTGTGGTATATCCCTCTGCTTACCCTTTACCTAGGGGTAAGTGTACTCATCAGATTTGTTACCGGGTTGGTCCAAGATTATCACACACATAGATGCAGATATACGAATACACACTGAAAGTCAACAGTGCCCTATGAAGGACATGCACACAGCAGGTTAATCTCTAGCACTTTAAACCACACAAGTGCCTTAGGAATAACACAACTCCTCACTCTCCTAGCACTTCATGAGATTTCCTTACTCTGGGCACGAACAGCATACGATGTTTTAAAGATATTTCAGACCTGAATATTACTTTTGAAAGATAGATAGATAGATAGATAGATAGATAGATAGATAGATAGATAGATAGATAGATAGATAGATAGATACTTTATTAATCGCAAGGGGAAATTCACATAATCCAGCAGCAGTATACTGATACAAAAAAAAATAATAATAATATTAAATTAATTAATAATAAAAATGAAAAAAAAAATAAAAATAAAAAAGCAGACAATAACTTTGAGTAATGTTAGCATTTACTCCCCTGGGTGGAATTGAAGAGTCACATAGTGTGGGAGAGGAATGATCTGTCAGTGAAGCAGGACAGTGATAAAAGTCTGTCACTGAAGCTGCTCCTCTGCCTGGAGATGACACTGTTAAGTGGATGCAGTGGATTCTTCATGATTGACAGGAGTTTGCTTAGTGCCCGTCGCTCTGCCACAGATGTTAAACTGTCCAACTTTACTCCTACAATAGAGCCTGCCTTCTTAACAAGTTTGTTCAGGTGTGAGGCGTCTTTCATCTTTATGCTGCCTCCCCAGCACACCACCGCGTAGAAGAGGGCACTCGCCACAACTGTCTGGTAGAACATCTGCAACATCTTATTGCAGATGTTGAAGGATGCCAACCTTCTCAGAAAGTATAGTCGGCTCTGACCTTTCTTACATAGAGCATCAGTATTGGCAGTCCAGTCCAATTTATCATCCAGCTGCACTCCCAGGTATTTACAGGTCTGCACCCTCTGCACACAGTCACCTCTGATGATCACAGGGTCCATGAGGGGCCTGGGCCTCCTAAAATCCACCACCAGCTCCTTGGTTTTGCTGGTGTTAAGATGTAAGTGGTTTGAGTCGCACCATTTAACAAAGTCTTTGATTAACTTTCTGTACTCCTCCTCCTGCCCACTCCTGATGCAGCCCACAATAGCAGTGTCATCAGCGAACTTTTGCACGTGACAGGACTCCGAGTCATATTGGAAGTCTGATGTATATAGATTGAACAGGACCAGAGAAAGTACAGTCCCGCGGCGCCCCTGTATTGCTGAACACAATGTCAGACCTGCAGTTCCCAAGACGCACATATTGAGGTCTGTCTGTAGGATAGTCCACGATCCATGCCACCAGGTGTGAGTCTACTCCCATCTCAGTCAGCTTGTCCCTAAGAAGCAGAGGTTGGATGGTGTTGAAGGTGCTAGAGAAGTCCAAAAACATAATTCTTACAGCACCACTGCCTCTGTCCAAGTGGGAGACGGATCGGTGTAGCATATAGATGATGGCATCCTCCACTCCCACCTTCTCCTGGTATGCAAACTGCAGAGGGTCGAGGGTGTGGCGGACCTGTGGCCTCAGGTGATGAAGCAGTAGCCGCTCCATGGTCTTCATCAGATGTGACGTCAGAGCAACAGGCTGGAAGTCATTCAGCTCACTAGGACGTGATACCTTTGGGACTGGGGTGATACAAGATGTTTTCCAAAGCCTTGGGACTCTCCCCTGTTCCAGGCTCAGGTTGAAGATGCACTGTAGAGGACTCCCCAGTTCCAATGCACAGGCCTTCAGCAGTCGTGGCGATACGCCATCTGGACCCGTTGCTTTGCTGGCCCGAAGTCTTCTCAGCTCTCTGCTCACATGGGCTGCTGTAATTGTGGGTGGGGATGTCTCACCTATGCTGGTATCAGCAGAAGGATGGTTGGAGGATGCAGTACTCCGAGGTGAGAGTGGGTTAGGGTGATCAAACCTATTAAAGAAGTTAAGTTTTGGTCTACTAGAATACATTTAAACATACAAAGGCTCAGCATCCTTGACTATAGGCCACTCAGCAAAATGGAACGTCTCTGAAGGCATGAGTCTGAAATTAGACAACACAAGATGGTGGCACTTCCGGTTGAATAACAGGCCAGGCAGAAAGAGGAGCTGTCTCTGCAAACTCGACTTCCAAACAGAACTGTCCCAAGATGGTGGGACTTCCATTTTTTTGGCCCTTCTGACAGGAAGAGGTAGGACCACAAGGAAGTGACATCAGAGGTGGTGAGGCTGACAGTCATCTGGTCTGATAAGGAGGAAAAGGAAGAGTAGAGGTGTTAGAATGCAGTGCCACCCTGTGGATTGGCAAGGACCTACCACCACCAGGGCCCTTTAAACTGTCCCAAAGGCACACAGATATGTGACAGTAGTAGTAGGATTTTCAGACACTATATCTACTCTATATACAGTATATAAAATCCTAAGCCTAAAAGTGTCACGCTTTACATAGGGCTTATTTTAAATTGGGAAACCCCTAGTGTCCTTTAAAAGAAGGTACCACTAAAATACAGGGTGCCCACAAAACACTCCTTGATTTTAAATGGTTACAGAATCAAAATATGTTTATAAATCAGATGACAGCAAATACATTAACTCAAAACATTTCTTCTTTTCCCCGCAGATTCTTCTGAGCACTCCTTATACCGCTAGCGGACCGTGAAATTCAAGATGACGCTCACCCGACAGCAACGCAGCTGGTGTACAAAAAGAGTTGTGACTGTGCAGCGTGCTGTCAGATGCAAATTTGATGTGAATCTGCCTACTAACAAGTCAGTTTTGAAGTGGTGTAACAATTTTGTTGAGGAAGGTTGCCTCTGTGACCAGAGAAAGGGACATTCCGGCCGATCACAAGTCTCACAGGAAGTTGTTAATCGCGTCAGAGAAACCTTTTCGCAGAGCCGGAAAAAGTCAATGCGTAGAGCTAGCCGAGAGTTACAAGTCCCAAAAAGCATGGTTAGCAAGATCTTACACAATCGCTTGCACTTTCATCCTTATAAGCTGCAATTAGCGCAGAAGTTACAACCTTCAGACAATGCAACGCGGCTTCAATCCTGCATGGATCTCGAGGCGTTAATTGAAAATGATGAAAACCTGCTGGATTGGTCGCGCTGGGTAAAATGACCAGGTGTTCCTCAAGTGGCCTCCGAGATCACCGAGCATTACTGTTTGTGACTTTTTCCTTTGGGGGTACGTGAAAGACAGAGTGCACGTACCTCCACTTCCCGCAACTATGGATGATCTGCAGGAACGCATCACTGCAGCAATAAATGTGATCACACCGGATATGCTTCGGAGAGTTTGGTCCGAGCTCAATTATCGCATCGATGTTTGCCGAGTAACAGGTGGGGCGCAGTGTATGTAATCAACAGATACCATATGAAACGTTATGAGTTGATGAAACTGTAGCCTCAAAGGTGAAAGAATATTCCAATACATTTTGATTTTGTAACCATTTAAAATCAAGGAGTGTTTTAGTGGGCACCCTGTATAACAGAGAGAGACAAATGTCAAAAAGAAGACACTGACCTTTCCGTTGTAATGACTGACATCTTCCGCGATAAAGCTTTCCCCATGCAGGCTCTCCACACTCACAGCCGGTGAGTTAACAGCACCCAAGTGCCAATGCATTCAAAAGGACTAAACTCTGCCACATTCCTAACAACTATTTGGCATAATCACCTTTCATCACAACAAATGGACCTTTTGTGCTTTTCAAGCGACTGATTACAAGATGATAAAACCTCCTGATTCTACTCTGTCATCATTTTGTCATCGAAATGTCAAAGTTAACTGCAACGTTTGCACCAGGTGCCACTTAGAATCTGACATTATACCATTTTTTTTATTTTTCTTGTGCTATGAAAAAGTAGTAGAATTGTGCCACTCTCTTCTTTTGTTAAAATAAAAAGTTGTGATTCTGCAGCACACTAATTTGCAATGTGCATACAAAATGGAGCTCATGTATTAAAGAGCAGTGCTGATTTAAAAAGTCATAATTATGTAATAAAGAACTTGAAATGTGCTGTAAAACACTCATATAAACTAAGTTTGTGTATTAACCCGCAGCTTGCTCCTTTTCATCTTGATTGCCTTCTTTTAATTGGTATACTAGAGGATTTAATATACTGTGTACCAGGTTATTAATTAAAGGAACAAAATCACACCAGCAGCGTGTTTTTAATTCAAATCCTTTGAAAAGCAACAAATTGCCTCAAATTTGCGTATCCTTCCTTAAAGGGCAAAATGATTCTCTCCTTAAAACTCCATAAATAGAAAAAAAAGAAAAAAACGTGTTTTTCCACCTGAAACAACAAAGGGTACAACGGCACAAAGCTTGTTATCTCACAGCTAGCTAGAAACCTCAGACTTGGCAGACGTGCCCACTCTGTATGGTGTCTGTTAGCTGTCCAGGGATTGAATTAATTTTAACAGCATTGAGAGTACTTTTGTAACTCATATATAATTTAGTTTGTTGAACTCGTTAGTACAGTAGGTGTTTACACCCCCTATTTATGTTCAGAAAGAATATCACTAGTAAATTTCTGGGTTTGTACTGAAAATTAGCTGGTGTGCCTCAGCTGGGACGTCCATCAGTTTTCTGAACCTGCTTAACTTGTTAACGTCTTGTTATACGTTTCACAGGTTTTCCTCATCAGTAAGTGACTTTTTCTCTTGCTTTTGAAGCCTTAAGGGGTGTCACGCCAATGTCAGCATGGAAGAAACAGTTGTGGTCATCTGAGTTAGAGAAGGTCGACAACTGTGGGCAAGACTGGTTTGACCATTAAGCAAAATAAGCCCATGCTTAGGGCATCAAGGGACACATTTACCATTGCTGGATCTACCGTGGACTATATGGTGCAAAACCGCAAATAGTGCAGCTGAACCAGGTTCTACAAAAAGGGGCTCCCACATTAAATGAAAAAAATGACACACAGACAGAGACAACTTTCTTGTCTGTCTTGTTCTGTACATTACCACAATGAATTTTAAAGGAAACCACTCAGATGCAGTTGAAGTGCAGACTTTCAGCTTTAATTAAGTGGGTTGAACAAAACGATTGCATAAAAATGTGAGGCAACTAAAGCATTTTTTTAACACATTTCAGGGGCTCAAAAGTAATTGGACAAATTAAATAACTGGAAATAAAATGTTCATTTCTAATACTTGGTTGAAAACCCTTTGCTGGCAATGCCAGCCTGAAGTCTTGAACTCCTGGACATCACCAGATGCTGGGTTTCCTCCTTTTTAATGTTCTGCCAGGCCTTTACTGCAGCGGCTTTACTTTCAGTTGCTGTTAGTTTGTAGGCCTTTCTGTCTGAAGTTGAGTCTTCAACAAGTGAAATGCCTGCTCAATTGGGTTAAGATCAGGTGACTGACTTGCCATTCAAGAATTGTCCACTTCTTTGCTTTAATAAACTCCTGGGTTGCTTTGGCTGTATGTTTTTTTGGTCATTGTCCATCTGTATCATGAAACGCCACCCAGTCAATTTGACTGCAAAAAAGAAAAAAGTATGGAGAAGGCGTGGAACAGCTCATTATCCAAAGCATAGAACATCATCTATAAAACACGGTGGAGGCTGGCAGTGTGATGGCTTGGGCGTGCATGGCTGCCAGTGGCACTGGGACACTAGTGTTTATTGAAGATGTGACACAGGACAGAAGCAGTCGAATGAATTCTGAGGTGTTCAGAGACATACTGTCTGCTCAAAACCAGCTAAATGACTGGGTGGCGTTTCATGATACAGATGGACATATGCAATCATTTTGATAAAACCACTGAAGTCTGCACTTCAACTGCATCTGAGTTGTTTCATTTAAAATTCATTGTGGTAATGTACAGAACCAAAATTAGAAAAAAGTTGTCTCTGTCCAAATATTGATGGACCTAACTGTACATATACGGTATGTACAATAATAATATAATTGTAATCTGGGGTGTTATGTGCAGGTCTGGTCACCACGGTACAAGAACCAAGCACTTGAAGATGTGCAGATGTCTCCGCTGACATCTCCTGGACAGACAACATCACAGCAGTCATCAAGAAGGCTCAGCAGCGTTACACTTCCTGAGGGTCCTCAGAAAGCACAACCTGGACTTCAATCTGCTACTGACCTTCTACCGCTGGTCCATCGAGAGCCTGCTGACGTACTGTATCACAGTATGATACGGCAGCTGCACCATGGCAGACAGAGAGAGGCTTCAGAGAGTAGTAAAGGCAGCAGAGAAGATCATCGGCTGTCCTCTCTCCTCCCTGATGGACATTTACACCTCCCGCTGCCTCAGCAGAGCAAAAAACATCATCAAGGACAGCTCCCACCCTGGCTCTGATCTGATTGACCTGCTGCCCTCAGGGAGGCGCTACAGGTGCATCACAACAAGGACAAACAGATTCAAGAACAGTTTTTTTTTCCCAAAAGCCATAACCATTCTAAACTCACACATGCACTGACTACACAGTCTAACCCCCCAACCCCTGGACTATCCATCAACTGTGCAATATCCAGTATCTAAATGGTACTGATAATAACTGTGCAATATCTGTATACTGTACAATACCATTACTCTCAGGGTCCAACATCCACTACTCACTGCACATGATCATCATTATTGTGCAATATTTAAATTATGTGTAATAGTTATTATTCTTTCCATATGTATATAGTGTCGCAGAACTTTTTTGAAACGTCTTTGCCACTTTTTGCACCATTTGTTTATTTACTTGTTGTGTTCTACATATATGTCTGCACTAAAGGAGCTGCTTTTAATCTCATTGTACATGTGTATAGAGACAATAAAAAAGGCATTATGGCATTATGAGGAGAGCGCCAGGTGCATCATGAGACATAAGGACATTTCCTACTATGAGAATTCAACCTGTTTAGTCTGAGCAGAGGCGACTGCATGGCGACCTCACCCAGGTCTTGAAAATCCTCAAAGGAACTGATGAAGTTGATCCAACAACATTCTTGCAGCTAAAGGGTGAATCTGGTACTCAAGGACATCAGGACTGAAGCCAAAGAGATCTTTTTTTACGCAAAGAGCTTAGCTGTGGGACTCTGGAGCAAACTACCGAGACTTGGAGTTGACAACTTTTAAGAAAAATCTGGATGATATATTGGGATAACTTAACTATAAGCTAAACAAACAGGCTTGATGGACTGAATGTTCTCCTCTCATTTGTCAAATTTCCTATGTTCAGAATGTTTCAGAAGCTGTTCCTTTACAGTCAGAGCTGATAGAAGAAAACCTGTGCCCGTATGTACAGGTTCTACTGCCAAGCACTGGAAGCAGAATACTTGCATAGTGACATCAACTATGCTCTTTTTCTCTCAGCCCACCAATTACACGCATACAATTCCAAGATGCTTGGTATAAAGCTGTTTATGAACAAATGTAAGACTGGCTACTATCAAGCTGTCCTTCCTTCCTTCCTCAAATATAATGAGAGAGATGGATGACGGCAATGCAGAGAAAGCAAAGCCTCCTGCCTTTCTAAGCCTAGCTAACAAGTAACTACAAGTCTGCTTGTTAGAGTTGGTCCCACTTACCCAACTCATCATAACAATTACACCCAAAACGCCAGATAATTTCTCTTCAAATCTTTGTACCTCTTCCTCTGGCCAGTCATACATATCCTTGCCCTAAAGGACCTCTGACCAATGGAGAGCCACATACCCTAATGAACTCCTGGGTCAGGACTGCGCTCTGCAAATCCAGAAGCCATCCTCTCCCTTAGAGCTCCCTTACTAAATGGCAGCAGGCGCTTCTGCAGACCTGAGCACTTGCTCCCATTCTAAAGGGGGTAGACAACCACCAGGTATCCTGTCCTCCACACTATGAGGCAGGGGTTTTAGGTGTGATACTTTAGCCCCTCTTAGTTGCCCTACAGTGATCCGAGGGACTTCAATTAAATTATTAATCACCTCTCACTGTCACATTCCTCTTTAAACTTCTAATTGGCACAAGTACGCCTGGAGTGAACTTGAAATTAAAACTTCATAGAGTTCGATTCTTTAAAGTGGTGGAAATCTTTCCACGACTAGAAATGAAGAACTTACAGTAAATGCAAAAAAATGAAAATGTAAACTGAAGACCATACATCAGACATACTGTAGATCCTTAAAAAAACCAGATAATTATAAATGCAGAAGCCCAAAATGTGCCGGAAAACGAAGAATTAAGTGGAAGTCTGTGGTTTTTACTTTATTTTTTTTTTTTTTGTTTTTACTTGGCCATGCCCTCCCTTAAGTTATTTAACTGAGTACTCTGAAAAAAGTCACTGGAATTGGATGCACATCCATAAATGCCATATATTTTTCTTAATCTTAATTCTGCTGAAAACAGTGTTTTCTGTTTTGAAAGCTGAAATTTGACATGGTTATGGAGGAAATACCAAAATCCAATAGACAAACACAAAAACAGTGATTCTCAATAGGTCGGCAAAGCTCTGATGCCCATAATTCCCAGTGGTTTTCTTAAAGGAAATATTTGTAATGTACAAGGAAATGATTATGGGATGTTTTAGGGAGGGGTGGACTCAACATTAGTTTTGAGAAATTAAAAATAGCAGCGACTCTAAGGACAACTTTTTTTTTTTATGTTAGAGTTTGTAGAGTAGAATGCACTGCTGCTTTACAGATGCAGAATCTTGGATTAAAAATGCTGACCAGATGCTTTCGGTGTGGACTTTTCAATTTTTGCCTTTAATGGGTTGCACTTTCTTCCAGGTGCACTGGTTTGGTTTCCTTCCACATACTTGATGATTTCAAGCTGTATAAGTAGGTGTGGGGATGTGCAGTGGCATCCCATCTAGAGCTGGTTCATAAGAACATAAGACCTTTGATAAATGAGAGGAGACCATTCTGTCCATCAAGCCCGTTCGTTAAGCTAATAGCTAAGCTGTCCCACTATCTCATCCAGATCCTTCTTAAAGGTTGTTAGGGTTTCTGCTTTAACGCCATGTCTTGGTAGTTTGTTTCCAGAATCCTACAATGAATAGCTAAGCTGTATCTCCTCCAGATCCTTCTTAAAGGTTTCTGTTTCAACACCAAGTCTTGGTAGTTTGTTCCAGAATCCCAAAACGAATAGCTAAGCTGTCCCAATATCTCATCCAGATCCTTCTTAAAGGTTTCTGCTTCAACTCCATGTCTCAGTAGTTTTATTCCAGAGTCCCACAACACTCTGTGTAAAGAAGAGCTTCCTGGCTTCAGTCCTCAATTCATTTCCCCTTAATTTCCATTGATGTCCTCAAGTATGTGATTCACCCTTCAGCCAAAAGGATGTTGCTTGATCTACTTTATCAATGCCTTAGAGGATTTTAAAAACCTGAAAGAATTCCAGACACAGTCTCCCCTGCTCGAGACTAAACAGGCTTAAATACGGGGACACAGTTGGAAACTTGTTAAGAGTAAATTTTGCACAAACATTAGGAAGTTTTTCTTTACACAAAGAACGATAGACACTTGGAATAAGCGACCAAGTAGTGTGGTAGACAGTAAGACGTTAAATTAGTGACCTTTAAAACTCAACTTGATGTTTTTTTGGAAGAAATAAGTGGATGGGACTGGAGAGCTTTGTTGGGCTGAATGGCCTGTTCTCATCTACATTGTTCTAATCTATATATTGTGAACGTTACCCGGGCAAAGACAGGCAGACATGTTGTTTTTCAGCCACCACACGTTTATTTACAATATCTATTTAGTGCACACAAACCCCCAAAGTCCTGCCACACATACAATGCCTTTCTTCGGGCCGCCTCCACACTCTCTTCTCCTGCTTAGTCTTTCTTCCACCCGACTCCAGCCCCTTTTATCCTCACACGGATATGCTCCAGGTGTTCTCCGGCAATCACCCGCCGACACGCCCCTGTGTGGCTGAAGTGCCGGCTGCATCCCCGGAAGCACTCCAGGTGTCCCTGCTCTTCTTCCCCCTAGCACTTCCTGGTGTGGCGGAAGTGCTGAGGTCCAGGACTCCCAAGGAATGGGGGTGTCCCCTGGCGGCGACCACAGGCCCCTACAGGGCGAAGCTTCAAAGCTCTGTACCCGTGGCCCCCAAAGGAACCAGGGCGGTCGCCCCCAGATGGTCTAGGGAAGGCACAAGCCCTCCTCCGGTCCTCCTGGGAGTCCCGGCCGGGTTGCCACCCCAGCCACCTCTGACAATATATAAAAGCCAAATACCACTGACTCACTCATAACATAATCTCCTGAACCATGAGGATGGGACTTGAAATTTATAATGTAGGTTACCCTTGGCCCATAGGTGCCTGCTAAGAAACAGTTTTAAAAATGTCATGGTCCAAGCGCAAAATATCTTATAGTTTTTAGACCCGTTTGTATGTCTGTCCACTTTTCACGAGAGAACTATTTAACAGATTTAGATAGGGTTTTAGTCTATAATTTGCTTGAACATTCTGTTGATTTTGCAACTTTCTCATCACGTTAAGTATTATAGTTTGCTTGTGGTACCGATTTATTAGCGCAAATCCGACAGACTCAGCGGGCTGCGGAGACGGTTCCGGGTCCCTCCTCACTCACGCGTCTGCCTCAGGGTGTAACCTTAACTTCGCTTCATTAGTGAACGAAAGAACTACTTCAATGATTTAGATCTTTTTTTTTTCTATAATTTGCTCGAACATTCAGGTTGATTGTGCAACTTCTCTCATTACGCTAAGAATCATAGTTTGCTTGCAGAAGCGATATATTGGCACTAATCCGAGACAGAGGCTGTGGGCCGAGGGGAGGGAGACGAGTGACGTCAGGAGTAGAAAACTGGGCAGGACCCTCCTCAGTGTCCTGTTTCACTACTCTGCTGGCAAAGCCACGGGAGATGGCTAGTGTTCTAATATTTTAGATAACTGAGAGTCATAAAGCGTGCAGACTCCAAGCGGGTGCGGGTGCAGGTGTGGGTGTGTATGCAGCACTCAGAGGTTGATCAGGGTGCTTGGCTGATCGCACATTCATGTGCAAATGCAAGCAGGTCAGTATATTGTTTCAATCACACCTTGTCGTAGGTTGAGGATATTATCTGCACCCTGTTGGGTCTCTAAAGGGAGCCCATATGGTGGAGTCTATGTGACCATCATTTAGGGTCCTTCCATGAAAACCCTAAATACAAAGAGGACTGTTTGACTTATGTTAGTTAGATTGCCCAGAGGGGACAGGGCGGTCTCTTGGTCTGGAATCCCTACAGATTTTATTTTTTTTCTCCAGCTTTGGAGATTTTTTTGTTTTTTCTGTCCACCCTGGCCATCAGACCTTACTTATTCTATGTTAATTAATGTTGACTTATGTTTATTTTTTATTGTGTCTTCTATTTTTCTATTCATTTTGTAAAGCACTTTGAGCTACATTTTTTTGTATGAATATGTGCTATATAAATAAATGTTGATTGATTGATTGATTGAATCTTGAGATCAAAAAGAAAACAAGACAAGGACCAAGAGGTAAAAAAGAAGAGAGAATGGAAGTGAAAGGATAAGAGAGGCAGATTGAGAAAGGCCATGCTGGGAAGAAATGAGGCAGGTTGTCAGGGGAATCAAGTGGCAGGCCTGCACTTTTTAGAAACACAGGGGAGTAGGAGCCACCCCGTTGTATGGTGTCTCCCTTTGTACACCAAAAGACTTGCTGAGGGAGACATGAGTGGGTTTCAGAGGGGAGTGACACTGTATATTGGTGTGAGATCAATAGGGAAGTAGTGTTGGTCCCCCATTTTTCCAGTTAAAGTTGCTGCGGCTCTGGGGGTGGCAGCGTTTAATAATAATCCTCTTTAATAAAACCCCTGTGTGCGTCCAGGTGTCTGTGTGTCTTCTGGTGAGGTGCGCATGCGCGGGGCCACACGGCACGTGTTTAGTCTCTTCCTGTGCATTCCCTGTGTGTAAAGAGACAGAGAGAGAGAGAGAGAGAGACACACACAGGTGGGTGCGCGCGAGAGACAGACAGACAGACACCAGGCCCGCCCGAGAGACAGACACGCACGCACGCAAGCACGCACACACACACGCACGCACGTGCGAGAGGCAGACATGCATGCACGCACACACACACACACACACACACACACGAGACAGACATGCATGCACGCACGCACACACACACGCACGGACGCAGGCAGTCAGGCAGGCAGGCCCGCCCGCCCGCGCAACACAGGGCACAGGACACACTCACACAGGCAGGCCCGCATGGAGAACAGACACGCACACACACGCGGGCCTGCGACAGAGACAGACACACACACACACGGGCGCACGTGTGCATTGTTGTAATGTTACTTTTCTTGGTTGTTTATTAGATTACAGATTTTTCAAATGTTCATTTTTTCCCCTGTGCTTAAAACTCATTAAAAAAAGTGTTTTTAGCGAGCGGGTTGTAAGGCTATAGCGCAAACTCTTGCAGTCTTAGATTTCTCAGTTGTTCAAGGTTTTCTTAGTGTTATTCAATGTTTTTACATTTAGTTTACTATTACACTGTGCATTCAATGGTTTAATTATCTATATTTGTGTTTAGAATCTTAAAAAAATATATATTTACATACAGTTCATACGGTCTGGAACGGATTAATTGTATTTACATACAATCCTATGGGGGAAATTACTTCAGTTTCACCGAGGTTCCACTGTATTACTGTCCGACAAAAATACAGGCATTTTATAGAAATACAAACCAGTATTACTGAGAGAGAAAATTAAAGGCACACAATACAGTGATGTATATTACAGCAGCATACAAGGTCCCTTGCCATTTAATATAGACTGTTCATACAAATGTTTATGCACTACTGTTCTAGCACCCGTTATTGTAACGGGCTTAATGTCTAGTATAATAATAATTCTTTGTATTTATATAGCCCTTTTCTCACTACTCAAAGTGCTCAGCAAATACAGGTTAAGGGCCTTGCTCAAGGGCCCAACAGAGCAGAGTCCCTTTTGGCATTTACGGGATTTGAACCGACAACCTTCCGATTGCCAGTGCAGATCCCTTGTCTCAGAGCCACCACTCCGCCTTGGCATCTGTGGTTTAGTTAGTTGAACCCAATTTGAACACAAACCATAAGGTGATATATTAGCAGCCCTTACTGATGCACTACTATGCTCCCCAGAATCTCAAGTAAAAGCTACACATAGATTTTTAAACACCCAATATCAATTTTCATTGAAATGAGTTTTGAAAAAGACAGCTAACATTTATTCTGTTCCTCAAAAGAAGTAAAAAATAAAATTACTGATGCATTAATGACAGGCCTGTTATTGCATGTGATAAAGAGCAACAATTTTGAAAAAGTACTGTAAGTCATTTAAACTGACTTTTAACAAATACTTTCAAATGTCACAAATCCAGTGAATGTTATTTTAGTAATACTTTTGTAAATGCATTATGGTGACTCTATAGCCTTTGATAAAATGCAGAAAACATGACTCTGCAATGTGAATTGCATTTGTGACACAAGAAAACCAATGCCACCTTGGGAAACACTCTTCATTCAGTCATTATAGCTGGCACAGCGGGTGGCTAACCTGGCAGGGGTCAGATGACTGCCATTCCTGAATGTAAACATCTGGCAATGTAAACCCACACTACAAAGCTCCTTCCTAAAGATGTAACCTTACTTCTTTTTCCCAAAGGTTGGAAAGTCTTAGGGGAGGTTTAAAACTACAAGGCAGCTCCTGCAGCCCACCACTTTCAAACCGGTGTGTCAGGACCTTTGCTAGGGTCACCGAAAGGAAACACTGGATGTTACTCAGACTGTAAGTACTCAAAGCTTTCTTTTCAGCGGTGGCGGAGTAAAATGATTTCTTAGTGAAGGAAATGACAAATCTGAGCAAACATATTTTGAACTATGTTATATAGTTAGACATTTCCAGACATGCAGCCCTGACTGGAACCAGACAGATTCTAAAAACACAAGTTGAACAACTGAATTTTGGCAATTAAATAATTAATTTAACATTGAATAGATAGATAGATAGATAGATAGATAGATAGATAGATAGATAGATAGATAGATAGATAGATAGATAGATAGATAGATAGATAGATAGATAGATAGATAGATGTCATAGGCACTATAAAATGGTTAGATAGGTCTATCTATCTATCGTCATGCATGCTCATCAGAGGATTTATTCATGGGCTTGACAAAGATACGTATTAACTCACTGGGATTAGACGGGGTACTGCTGCTAATATTCTCTTTTACTTCTCTCCCTAGAGCACCGAGAGACCCCCAGTGAGGTCACCTATCCCCACTCCTTCCAGTTCACCAGCTATAAGAAACCCGGCTGCCTAGAAGGAAGTGTCTTTTTTGCGATCAGAGGGACCTGCCAGGTGCTCAGTGTCACTGCTGTTAGCATGAGGCAATACCTGGACCCTACAGAGGTGGCACAGGCCATCCAACTTCTCCAGGATGGCACATCAATATGTGCCTTTGCTAGAAGGTTTGATGTGTCTCCCAGCACAGTCTCAAGGGTATGGAGGAGATTCCAGGAAACAGGCAGTTACTCTAGGAGAGCCGGACAGGGCCCCTCGTAGAAGATCTGCACGACTGCCTGGTATCTTCTCCTTTGGGCAAGGAGGAACAGGATGAGCACTGCCAGAGCCTACAAAATGACCTCCAGCAGGCAGGCCACTCTGACCACACTGTCTCTGACCAAACAATCAGAAACAGACTTCATGAGGGTGTGCAAAAATTTGGGGACCCGTGTAATTTTGCTGATTTGAATGTCTGTCACTGCTCAATGCTGATTACTTGCAACACCAAATTGGTTGGATGAGCTCGTTAATCCTTGAACTTCATAGACAGGTATGTCCATTCATGAGAAAAGGTATTTAAGGTGGTCAGTTGAAAGTTGTGCTTCCCTTTGACTCTCCTCTGAAGAGTGACAGACAGCATGGGATCCTCAAAGCAACTCTCAAAAGATCTGAAAACAAAGATTGTTCGGTCTCATGGTTTAGGGAAAGGCTACAAAAAGCCATCTCAGAGGTTTAAACTGTCAGTTTCAACTGTAAGGAATGGAATCAGGAAAATACAGCAACGGCATATGCGCAGGATTGTGAGAATGGTTACAGACAACCCACAGATCACCTTCAAAGACCTGCAAGAACATCTCGCTGCAGATGGTGTATCTGTACATCGTTCTACAATTCAGCGCAATTTGCACAAAGAACATCTGAATGGCAGGGCAATGAGAAAGAAGTCCTTTCTGCACTCACGCCACAAACAGAGTCGATTGTTGTATGCCGATAATCATTTAGACAAGCCAGATTCATTTGGGAACAAAGTGCTTTGGACTGATGAGACAAAAATTGAGCTATTTGGTCATGACAAAAAGCGCTTCACATGGCGGAAGAAGAACACCGCATTCCAAGAAAAACACCTGCTACCTACTGTCAAATTTGGTGGAGCCTCAATCATGCTGTGGGGCTGTGTGGCTAGTTCAGGGACTGGGGTCCTTGTTAAAGTCGAGGGTCAGATGAATTCAACCCAATATCAACAAATTCTTCAGGATAATGTTCAAGCATCAGTCACAAAGTTAAAGTTACACAGGGGTTGGATATTCCAACAAGGCAATGGACCCAAAAAACAGTTCGAAATCTACAAAGGCATTCATGCAGTGGGAGAAGTACAATGTCCTGGAATGGCCGTCACAGTCCCCTGACTTGAATATCATCAAAAATCTATGGGATGATTTGAAGCAGGCTGTCCATGCTCAGCAGCCATCAAATTGAACTGAACTGGAGAGATTTTGTATGGAAGAATGATCAGAAATACCTCCATCCAGAATCCAGAAACTCATTAAAGGCTATAGGAGGACAGTGTCTAGAGGCTGTTATATTTGCAGTAGGAGGCTCAACCAAGTATTGATGTCATATCTCTGTTGGGGTGCCTAAATTTATGCACCTGCCTAATTTTGTTATGATGCATATTGTATATTTTCTGTTAATTCAATAAACTTAATGTCACTTCTGAAATACTACTGTTTCCATAAGGCATGTCATCTATTACAAGGAAGTTGCTACTTTGAAAGCTCAGCCAATGATAAACAAAAATCCAAAGAATTAAGAGGGGATCCCAAACTTTTTCATATGACTGTATATATAGATAGATAGATAGATAGAGAGAGAGAGAGAGAGAGAGAGAAAGAGAGAGTATGCAATGCCAAAGCAAAAATATTTAAAACCACCATTTTGGCACTCCTGTCTGGTAGACCCTAAATCTGTGGCTATAGCTGAATCTATTTGTTTGCATTGAGCCTGAGGGCAAGAAGCATAAATGCTAAGAGACATTATTTTTGCCATGATCTGTGTTGCGCTACCAGCTAATCGTGGAGGAGAATTCCTAGGTTTTTTATCCCAACATGCAGTGTGAATTGTGAGACCTTATGTACACAGGTGTCCAATCAATTCACTTTACCACAGCTGATCTCCAATCAGGTTCTGGACGAACCACAAGAAGACTTCAATCCAGCAGGATGCCACTGAGCACAGTCTGGAGTGCCACAGCAATAAAGTGTGCAGAAAGTGAAGGAGTCTGAATATTTTCAGAAGCCACTGTATAATGCAATTCAAGATGAAAATGCCAGGAATGGCTCTGTATTTTGTAAAATTTACAGATAACGCTTATCTTTATAGCACAATTTCATGCGGCAAATGCATATATCCTGTGTGAAGAAATAACTTCATCTTGAAAAATACCACACTTATCTTTCAATCTGCTTGTGTTCCAACTGTAAAGAATATCTTTAAACAGATGTGCCTTTCCTAATCTTGTCGATCTCCTTGGATTAAGGCATCAGAGAAATATACAATAATAATAATAATAATAATAATAATAATAATAATAATAATAGTGGTAGACAAAAATAACTTAAAAGTCATCAGTTCAGTTCATGTCACTGTCCAATTGTGCCTCCCTGATCAAGTCAGTTAATTAGCTTGTGTTTCAGCTGAAAAGAATCTCTTGAAACAGTTGTACCAATTCTAAGCTTTTAATTCACCACAGGTTACTGAATTAGCTAAATATATTGGGTGGGACCCCCTTTTGCCTTCAGACCTACCATAATTCTTCATGCCATCAATTCAATTAGGTGCTGGTGACATTCCTAATGGATTTTGGTCCATAAGGACATGATAGCATCACACAGTTGCTGCGTATTTGTCAGCTGCACATCCATGATACAAATCTCCTGTTCCACCACATCCTAAAGGTTCTCTACTGGACTGAGATCTGCTGACTGTGGAGGCCATTTGAGTCCAAAGAATTCATTGTCATATTCAAGAAACCAGTTTCAAATGACTTGTGCTTTGTAACATGGCGTGTTATCCTGCTGGAAGGAGCCATCAAAAGATGCGGTCTTAAAGAGTTGGACATGATCAGCAACAATTCTCAGGTGGGTTGTGGCATTTAAACAATGCTCAGTTGATACTAAGAGGTCAAAGTGTGCCAAGAAAATATCCCCCACACTATTACACCACCACTAGCAGCCTGAACTGTTAATACAAGGCAGGATGAAGCCATGCTTTCATGTTGTTGATGTCAATTTCTAAACCTGCTATCCAAACGTTGCAGTAGAGATTTAAACTCCTTCGACCAGGTGATGCTTTTCCCATCTTCTATTGTCCAATGTTGATGAGTCCATATGAATTGTAGCCTCAGTTGTCTGTTCTTAGCTGACAGGAGTGGCACCTAGTGTGGTCTCCTGCTGCTGTAGTCCACCTGCTTCAAAGTTCAACGTGTTGTACATTCAGAGATGCTCTTCTTTATACCTCAGTTGTTACAAGAGGATATTTGAGTTACTGTTCCCTTTCTATCACCTTGAACCAGTCTGGCCATTCTCCTCTGACATCAATGTGGCATTTTCACCCAGAGAACTGCCACTCACTAGATATTTTCCCTTTTTCAGACCACTCTCTATAAACTTTAGAGATGGTTGTGCATGAAAATCCCAGTAGTTCAGCAGTTTCTGAAATACTCAGACCAGCCCATCAAGCACCAACATCCAGGCAGCACTCAAAGTCACCTCAATCACCTTTCTTCCCCACTTCTGATGCTCAGTTTGAACTTCAGCAGGTTGTCCTGACAATGTCTACGGGACTCAAAGCTTTGAGTTCTGCCATGGGATTGGCTGATTAGATATTTGCGTTAACTGGCAGTTGTACCTAATAATGTGGCCGATGAGTGTATACAATAATAATAATATTGATGGACAAAAATAACCTCAAAGTCAGCAGTCCTGTTCCTGTCATTGTCTGGTTGTACCATACTGATGGAGTCACTTGCTTGTGCTTCAACTGTATTGTAGCACTCCTAATCTTGTAAATCGACATGGACTAATGCAGTAGCTAAATACACAATAGCAATAGTGATGGACAAGAAAAAAACACAATTATCAAAATGGGAGACAGAATAAAGCACAGCTCTAGTATATGTAAATTTACAAAAGCAGTATGCAAAATGTCTCAATGGACTACGCTGGTAAATTACAAGTAGAACTCTCGAGGAGCAGACCAAGTTAGTATTGGATGTGGTGTGCCATGTAGGTACAAGAACTTTGACCACTCAAATGATCAAGTACTGGAAGAAGCATTAAAAATGTAAAGAGAACAGGTGGATTTTAGTCTGACTGTGAATGCTGAGAGAGTGGAGCCTCACAAAAAGACCATGGAAAAGAGTCCTAAGAACCATAAAGTGTTACAGATGTGTGCATCGGAGGCAGTCAAGAGGCTTAACTAATCAGAATCAGAGGGTGACAAGTACTAATATCTCTTCTCCCACCTCTGCAGTTCACAGGAAGGAAAGAACGCCTAAAAACCAACCAAGTTCCACTTCCGCCTCCAAACCACTCCCTCCAACTGACCTCACTTCCTCCTAGTTCCGTTGGTCCCTCCTCTTTCTGTCACCTGCATGTAGTGAGAAGTCAAGCAAAATGACACCTTTTATTGGCTAACTAAAAAGATTACAATATGCAAGCTTTCGGGGCAACTCAGGCCCCTTCTTCAGGTAAGATGTATTTATTTGAAGAAAATAAAATTGCATGCAATCAAGTCAAACTTATACAACAAATGACTTCATAGTCAAACTAGATAAAAAGAAGAAAAGAAAAAAATCAGAAAGTAAAAACAGGAAGCAGAAACCAAAAGAGACAGAAGCTACATGATAATGATGTAGTTAATACTGTAACTTTACATGATGAACAATTTATGATATTTGGTTTGGAGAAGTGTACTGGTGCCGATAATAAGGGGGGGTGTGCAGGACTGTAGTAACTACAGGGGGATAAAATTGATGAGCCACAGCATGACGTTATGAGAAAGACTAGTGGAAGCTCAGTTAAGAAGTGAGGTGATAATTAGTGAGCAGCAGTATGAATTCATACCAAGAAAGAGCACCACAGATGAGATGTTTGCTCTCAGGGTGTTGATGATGAAGTACAGAGCAGGCTTGAAGGAGTTGCATTGTGTCTTTGTTGACCTGGAGAAAGCATATAACAGGGTGCAATATGTTAATGGTTGAGATATGTTCACAGGTTAGAGTCCACAACAGAACTGATGGTATGGAGGCAAGATGGCAGCTTTAATGGTCTGTACAGGAAGTGATGTCATCTGGGGGGCTGGGACAAGAAGTGACATCATCAATAGTGCCAGACCCGGAAAGGCCACCTTTGGGACCAGACATGACATTTTCAATAGAGCCAGGACCAGAAGTGTCGTCTTCAATGGCACCGGAACTGGAAGTGACGTCTTCGGGACCAGAAGTGATGTCTTCCATGGCACCAGAACCAAGCAGGATTTCCCGTGGGTGGTCTGCAGAGGATTGAAAGAGAAAGTCAGTGCAGCTCGCCACCCCCTGGTCTAATGTGCTATTACTATTATTCAGGCCTTCTAGCTGCCTCCCAATCACATGTGTGTGACACACTGAGACATTGGCTAGTGGGAATATGAAGTAAGTGCAGTGAAAACACATACATTTGTTAATGACGCTACCGTAAAATCAGGGTGTTATTCTATTATACTAATTAAATGCTTTCTGTTATTGAGCAAAACTCATAATAAAAATTTATTTTTTCAAAAAAATCTATTTGAATGAGTTAAGTCGTACTTGTCACATGAAAAAGAGAATTCTTTATGCACGCCAGCTACACGATAACGTAAGTGAGTCTAACAAGTTAGATCTTACACAATTTGAATTTCACACTTGGGAAGAATAATCATGAAGAGATAATTCAGACTGTTGCGGTTCTACATAAGTAGATTATTTTTGTGAAAAATAAATGTTACCCAAAACGTGGCTAATAAGAAAAAACTAACTGAAAGTGAAATATTGTGTTCTATGACGCCAGGATTTTTCATTCTTATTTCAGATGCTAGCTATCTTCTATTTAGATAAACCTTTATAAAATTTAGTAAATTTGGCAACATACGTTACTCAAGAATACGCCCCAAAGGCAGTTTACAAAATAACTAATAGGTGGCATCCGTCTATAGATTGACTATTATGAGTTAGGTCATATTTAGCAATTAACGTGTTTAATACTAAATGATGGAAGACGCATGCGGAATTGATTCATGAAAATATTTCCAGACCCAACCTAAATGCCTTCTTTTACTATGAATGGCATGAATTTCGCATACAAGTTTTTTGGCAAAGAGAAACAGTGAGTGTTCTCATTTCATGCCAAACATTTCAGTCATCTTTAATGACAGGGGGTATTTTTGTTGGTCCTTCATAATATAACATCAATGCCAAATAACTTAGCCTGTATGTTACATAGATGAATATTGGGTATTTATCATCATGTGTACCAAGTACAGTGAAATTCTTTTTTGTACATGCCAATCAATTTGGGGACGTACTCAAGGAAAATCACGAGGTTCACAAGTAAAATCGGCCAATTTCGCTGATCAAAATGACTGAACGGGGAGGGAACTGAGAACAGGTTCTTGGAGGAGTGAGACCACAAGCTAACCTCAGTCCCACCATGCCAACCAAAATAATAAAATGACATTCATCTACCTGTTTTCTAACCCACTTCAGGAGACGGTGACTATCATGGGAAGAAGACAGAAAACAACCTTGAGATGGTCACCATTACAATATGACATTTACAGAAAATGATTTGATTTTGGTTGGGAAGGAAAAGAATGACCAGTGCCTGTCCCGGGACACTCCAGCATACTTCATAGCATAAGCCACAGTAATCTCATAAATGTATAATTATATCAGGAAAGCAGGCTGAAATGCCAAAGAGTCCGTGAAGTGTCCACTCCAGCAGATCTGTGGTGTCTCCTTCAGTAGTCTTTGAGGTCTCGCTCAAATGCTTTTCATTTATTTCACACCATGACACAGAGCTGCACCGGCCGAGACAATAAAGTCCTGTTTACACACAGTCAGAGGCCGTAAGAAGCGTAGTTGGCTAGTCATTAAACTATCTCTGTTAACACTTTAGTGTTAAGGCCGGCGTGATTTAATGACCTGTAATTAAAGATGTTTCCGCAGGCGGCTACATAAAACAGCAACATATAACATGTAGCGCAGCTAAAGCTTTCTCTCTCTTTCCTCAGCAGGACCACTAGGAAGTGAAACGGTTTTATGACCACGGGCTCTTGACATCATTAATAAGACATAATTGCCCTCTGACCCCTGGAAAAGACAGCAACATGTGTATCTCAATAGAGCACGGATGGAAGTTCAGAAGTATGGTGCTGATTTCCTTTTTCCTTCTTAGCCCCAAACGTGACTCTAGGGGGCTGTAAAACCAACATTCCTTCTGGCCAAGCAGGGATTAATATTTCATCCTAAACAACTTTGTAGATCTCTTGTGCATTGTAACATCTCCTGGTGTCAGGCGGCTTAATTGAGAGCCTCCAGAAACCGTAGCTCCAATTGACCAGTTTCAATATTACTGGGATATGGGAAAGAAGAAGTAATAAGTGCCATTAACTTACTGAAATCTGAAGTTTCCCCCATAGATTTACAAAAGACTAAAAATGGTGTGTAAGCTGTAATTAAATATTACATTGAACAACTGTCTTACTGAAGAAAGGAAAAGAACTGGAATCTCAGTTAGTATTGTGTAGGCATCAAAGTCATATTGTAAATTAAAATGACCGATTACTAATATCATAGTAAGGAAGAGGTAAATGTATTTGCAAAATTATGTTTAAACAGTGAATTGAAAAATACATTTTAGTAAAGACTCAAACACTCAGGCCTGACTAATTCTGAAGCTGAGCTCTTGCACTTTCTTTATATGGACCTGCAGAATTCTCTGCTATGCGTTCTGCAGTGGCCTTTGGGACAGAAAAATCAATCTATTGCTATATAGTGCCTTTAATATCTATCTATCTATCTATCGATTATTATATAGTGCCTTTCATATCTATCTATCTATCTATCGATTATTATATAGTGCCTTTCATATCTATCTATCTATCTATCTATCTATCTATCTATCTATCTATCTATCGTGCCTTATCTATCTATCTATGATATAATGTCTTTCATATCTATCTATCTATATTATATAGTGCCTTTCATTACCTTTCTCTCTATCTATAGATACATACAGTATGTAAAAATGCTTTTGAAGCCTCATAATACAAATGTACTATTTATAGAAGAATAAACTGTGACTCCATGTACAAACTCCATTACAGTAAAGTAAAGCTGTATCCCAAACCTAACATTATGCACACTTTCTGATTGGCATCTTCACGCTAGGTTGCTGCACAAACATCTTTGCTCCAACGCTAGCAGTCAGTCAATCTCTATCTTTGATCGCAGTACTCCTACTAAGCACTATCAGACTGTGCTTTACAACACAATTTATATTGCAGTACAAGATGAGTAAGACAATATGATCACATGGACTGTCTATCAAAGCTGTACTGAGTGCTACAAACCTGCGCCTAAAATTTAATTCAAATGACCTCACAATATGAGGATTTAGCTTTCCCTTTCATTTCAAATGTATTGTTCTAAAATATACAACTGTCCACTAATGTTTTATGCCAATTTATCCATCCGTTTTCCACATTGGCTTATCCAGAGTAGGGTCACAGGACAGGTAGGGCCTATCCTTATACACCTTGGGGACAAGGCAGGCACACCACCGGGGCTCGTCTCCAGTCCATTCTAGGCTATAAACACATACAACAGGGCCAGTTTTTTCAATGCCAATTTAGCTAACCTGAACGTCTTTGGATTCTGGAAGGAAACCCATGCAGCCACCCGAGGGATACAGAAACTCCATGCAGGGAACACACAGGGCATGACCCTTGGTTGGCAGCAGCACTACCACTGCACCACCATCATAGACATCTCAGTAAAATCAAAATGATATCAAAATTCTTCAAATGATTTCCCCAAGCATTTTTACACCTGTTAATTCCTAAATGGTGGTTGCAGGGGCACCTCTACTATAGAATGATAAACACCAAAGGACTTTTAGGACTTCAGAGGCTTTTCAGAACTCGACTGAAGTGGACAGGACTGGCGAGCTTTGTTGGGCTGAATGGATTGTTCTGATGTTCAATGGTAGACTTGATGTGCAATTTCCACAAAGGGCTGCAGTGTTTTTTAGCATTATTTATATAAATTAGTTTTTAGTTCATTTCACCAAAACCCTCTTGCTTTCTCTGTTTATGCCAGCTTTGCACTTATTGACATGGCGCACCTTGAACTCCAGACTTTTTTAATGTTAAACTTTGATTACTAGCCTTTCATGGCCCACCTCAATAATAATAATATAAATAATAATAATAAAGCGTTTTATTTGATGGCACCTTTCAGGATGTTCAAGGCCACTTTACAAAGCATAACATCAACAATAATATAAAATGGTAAAAGTAGGAATAAAAAATAAATAAAGCATGTAGCTTCAAAAAGACAATTAAAAGTTCATGAGCCAACACAAAGAGAGGAGTTTTAACAGCAGTTTTGAATTTTGTGCCGGGGTCCGTTAATCAATATATGGAGGACTGTGGGTGCGGCGAGGCCTGCTACCATAAATACTAAGGTTTATAGCCTGGGACAGAAAGAAAATCTGGTAGGGACCAGGGGAGCGATAGAAGTCTGAAGAAGATCTGCAAGATAAGATGAAGCAAGATTATGAAGGGATTTATATGCTAACAATAAAAACACTGGATGCCAATGAAGTTGAATGAGCACATTTGACATGTACATTACAAGGAATTATAGTTAATAAAAACTAAAATCATAACTGAAACTATTAATGAAAAAACATTTTCATAAAGTGAAATAAAAACCAAAATGAAAAACTAAAACTAAACAAAACTATTACTGAAAAGACTAACTGAAATAAAATAATAATGAAATAATAACCTGGGCTGCATGGGTCCCGAAATTAATCAAAATATGTTAATTTTGAGAACTTCATATGTAGTTTTTGAATAAATATTCCTGCTGTTACTAACTTTTAACTCTAGGCTGGTGGCGGATGGCGGATGTTGACGCAGCATTTGTGGTGACGGAGCGAGCGGAATACGGGCGCGTAAAGCGGGTGACGAAGAAGGAGGTTTATTGCGTGATAATACTGACAGTTCTTAAGGAGCTGATAGTGACAGCATCATAGACTCGGGTTCAAATGTTAGTGAAGCATAGCAAGGTAAAGGTTTTATTTTGAATGTGCTTGCCAACTTTCAAAGCTGCCACTCACTGGAGCTCAAGAGAGAAGGATTAGATACAGATACAGATAGTCCCTTACAGCATGTTAGCTGTAATTCTGACTGAGCACAAGATACAGTCAGGGATGTGCGGACAGGGGAGGCAGGTGAGACGCCTCACCTGTCATCATGAAAAGTAAAAAAAACGCGCGTGCAAACATTATATTGGCGACATACAGAGAGACAGCAGTAGGCACACGCCAATCACAGGCATCAACCTCATCAGTGTGTGAGGGAGAGCGCAGTCCAAGGGAAGGTGAGGCTCGTCGCTACTGTACCTCGCGTTTCTCCCCTGTATTTGAACAGGAAATGCACCATTTCAGCGATTTTGACTATAAAAATGATCAAAATTATTGGAATCTTGCAAAAAACTGATTTATAGCACAGACCACTAGACACATTTATTTTATGTTATCATTATTAATTTTTTTTACTTTTCATAATGATGGATGAGGCTCTGCCTCACCTGCCTGCCCCACCGCATGTCCCTGCAACACTCCACTATAAAAAATTTACCCCGGCCCATCAAACTTTAAGCTCCCTTAAGTATACAACCCTGTTGTATAAAATAAAATAATGATATTTTATGTTATCATTATTAATTTTTTTTACTTTTCATAATGACGGGTGAGGCTCTGCCTCACCTGCCTGCCCCACTGCATGTCCCTGCAATACTCCACTATAAAAAATTTACCCCGGCCCATCAAACTTTAAGCTCCCTTAAGTATACAACCCTGTTAGTAAAAAAAATCAGATTAACTCTTTCAGGGCTGATGTCGACTTTTGTCAAAAGGAGGAGTTGACGATGGTAATCAACTGTAAACAGTGACAAAACCAAGTGTTATGTCTTAGTTGGACTCTCGTTGACTGAAGGAATGTTAGATTCATTGATTTGATCAAGATTTCCTGCACTGACATGAGTAGCAAGGCGCAAACAACAGCAAAAATGGGACTGACGTCTGGCGAGAGATCAAAGCGAATGCGTAAAGCAAAATACTCCATGGACGACATTTTGCCTATTATCTCTGAACTGGACTATGACTTTTCAGACTTCAATTTTGATACAGATGATCGAAAACCAATGTGAGGTTCCAGCTTCAGCTGATTGGTCCCCAGCTAATCGTTGTACTGACAATGTCCGCCAGGGAGGACTGCCACTGAACAATGACAAGAGATAGAAACCAGATTGTAATGCACTGTGACCGTGACCGCTGCTGCTTTCCCAGCCACGTAAAGACAGCCTGGCAGCAAGCCTGCCGCACATTCTTGGCAAACTGGCAGTCACAGCATGCAGCAACAGACATTTTATGTAGATTTCTGTGTAAAGCCATTGCTTTTCAGAAACTGTTTTTTGTAAAAAAAATATTCAGCCCTCAAAGAGTTAAGGGAAATCTTTTGGTTTTGTTTAGTTTGGATTTACAATTTGGTTAGCAACTTCATTATTTTGAAAAGGTATTACGATTTTCCCTACATTAATCTTCTTGATAAACTTCTAAGGAAATAGTTAGGAATCTCCATCCATCCCGTAACTTAAGCCTGTCCATTACATCTCATCTGCAAATAGGGTGATGACTGAAGAAAGAAACAAGCATCCATCCATCCATCAATCAATCAACATTTATTTATATAGCACATATTCATACAAAAAAATGTAGCTCAAAGTGCTTTACAAAAAGGAATAGAAAAATAGAAGACACAATAAAAGATAAACATAAGTCAACATTAATTAACATAGAATAAGAGTAAGGTCCGATGGCCAGGGTGGACAGAAAAACAAAAAACTCCAAAGGCTGGAGAAAAAATAAAATCTGTAGGGGTTCCAGACCAAGAGACCGCCCAGTCCCCTCTGGACAATCTACCTAACATAAGTCAAACAGTCCTCTTTGTATTTAGGGTTTTCATGGAAGGACCTGATGATGATGGTCACGTAGACTTCTGGCTTTCAGTCCATCAATGTTGGTGCATCATGATGCTTTGAGTAGGTGGTGGTGGCGCCGCCACCACAAAGAAACCGGAAAAAGAAACAGAAGAGAGAGTAGGGGTCAGTATGGATTTTGGAGCCACTGTGAATAGTTATTATGAAGAATTGAACATACAGAGTATCAGTATTAAGTTAAAGTGAAGTTATAGAAAGGCCATGTTAAAGTAATGTGTTGTCAGCAGTGTTTTAAACTGCTCTACTGTATTTGCCTGGCGAATTCCTATTGGCAGGCTATTCCAGATTTTGGGTGAATAACAGCAGAAGGCCGCCTCACCACTTCTTTTAAGTTTAGCTTTTGGAATTATAAGGAGACACTCATTTGAAGATCTAAGGCTACGATTTGGAATATAATGCGTCAGGCATTCCGATATATAAGATGGAGCGAGATTATTTAAGGCTTTATAAACCATAAGCAGTATTTTAAACCTGTGTAGTGACATCAAAACTGGAGAAATGTGTTTGGATTTTCTTTTCCCAGTTAGGATTCTATCCATTTTCCAACCCGCTATATCCTGACCACAGGGTCACGGGGGTCTGCCGGAGCCAATCCCAGCCAACACAGAGCGCAAGGCAGGAAACAAACCCCGGGCAGGGCACCAACCCACTGCAGGAAACAACCAGAAAAATAAAATAAAATAAACACCAGTGATAACCACGGCGTATGGTTGTAGCGGTGCTCCTGGGGATTGAAACTTCAACTCCCAGCAGTCCCTTCAGTGGCTCTGATTGGTCGTCTGCTGAGGGTGCAGGGGCTGCTGGGTACAAGGAGGATGACGCAACATTTTAAAAAGGGGGCCAATGATACAAAAAAGGGAGAAGTCATTTGTGTTTCATGTCTGGAGTTTCCTGTGTGTGCCTTCTGTTCTGATACTTGTGGATTCTTGTTTTGTCCTGGATCGTCTCTTGTTTTGGGCTGTGGTCTATCTGGTGTCTTCCTGCACATAAGGACTGTCCGAGGATTTGTTGTCATCCTGTGAAGAAAGGAGCGCTCCTGATCCTATTCACCTGTCTTCATCTCATCAGGAAATACCGGTAGGACTATCTTTTACATTCCCATTCAACGTGCTGATCTCTGGACTATCTACTTCCATCATTGCATTTCATCAGTTGCCGTTTTCCACAGACTTTATAGTGAGTGGTTTTTGTTTGTGGTTTGCGTGTATTTTTGTACATCGCCGTAAGAGGAACTGGGATGGGATCATTTAGCATTTAGTTACATTTCATTTATTAGTGTTTAATCATTCTGTAATTATTTTTTTATTACCAGTTGTTGTTTTTTTTGTCTCTGCTTTGGGTGTGCGGGTGTGCATCTCTGGAATCTCCAAAAAAAAAAAAAAAAGAAATCACTGTCTTATCGATGGTGTAAATCGGTGCCGCTACATGGTAAGGCCTCCAGTTAATAATAGACGACAAAATGAAACCTACTGTGTCTGCTGAAGCTTCATCTTGAGGGTTCAGACCCTGGCTTGGGCAGATTCTGAATACAGTTTGCATGTTCTCCACGTGTCTTCATGATATCTCCAAGTTCTCTTGTCTTCCTCCCACAACTTAAAGATTATTTGATTCTAAATTGGCATGGAGTGAGCGCAAGTGTGACCGGTGATGGATCGCTGACTGCTCTGCCCAGAACTGCTCCCTCCTTTGCTCGTAAAGTTCTCCTGAAATGGTTAAGTGGAGAAATGGAGGTACAGACGGCTGAAGTGAAGAAACAAAAAAGTGTAACTAATTAATAAGAAAACGAGACCAACTTTTTCAAAATTATTACTACGACTATATTAGTTAAAAAGTGAAAACCATTAGTCTTTTTCAGGTCAGTGACTCGGTGATGCTTACACTCATCCCAGGATGATTGATTTTGCTTCCACTGGGAATGTAAGAATTATGCACATTTTATGGTGGATGTTGTCGCTGCAGATTTGTTTATTCAGCTGTTGCACGTTGCATTCAGAACTCCTCTCTTCAGCTCATTTATGTCTATTAACACACACGTATGTAATGTCATCAGTCATGGCTGTTTGCGCTTTCATTCCCAGGCATGTCTGGATCAGCTTTTTGAGTTACATAAATAGACAAACAAAAAGAATCAGGGATGTTTAAAGTGGGAAAAATATGCAGTCTGCGTATAAGGTGGGTTTCATTTTACTTGAGAAATGGGCTTATCTTGCGGTGCAGATTTATAACATACAGGATACGGCTTCCATGCCTGAGAAGACCAAAACTGAAACTGCATCTTAGGGTAGAGATTTTGAGAGTCAGAGATATGCTGGAAGAACAATGGCTATTAAGCTCTAAATTAGTTGGGCTGACACCTTCAATCAGGCTCTCTGCTGAAGCATTGATCTCTTTCAAATTAAATAATGAAACAGAAGAGAAACATTTAGGGTTAAACCAGCAGTTTTCAAACGTGATTCTTGAGTAACACCCAAGGCTATTGCTTTTTGTTTCAACCAATTTCTCAATCTGGGGACAATTTCTACTTCTGACTTTGCTCCTGCCTTAATAAACCCCATAATAATGACTTTTATTGAGTCGATCCATTACTTCTCAGTACACTCTGTGTCACTTTTTAAATAACTTGAGCATTTCCAGTGAATCCAGAAATGTTTTTTAACTCCTTTATCAACTCTGTTTCAAAGAAGAATCATTCGGCCAAGTAGCTCCCTACCGTGAAAGGCTGTGGACCACCGGGGACACGTACAGCTGCCCCACCCAACACAGATAGACTGAGACAGCAGTGTAGCACACAACACCCTTTATTTTTAGGCGGGAGACACTTTTCTCATTCCCAAGATCACAGCACAACAGAGCAACAACATGGACAATGCCCGTCCTTTACGCCTCCACTGCTCCTCAAAAGCTTCTTCCTTCTTCTTCCCGACTCTGGCCATTGAGTAGTGCGGGCTGGCCCCTTTTATAGGACACTCGGAATGACTCCAGGTGTCCAACGACCTTCTTCCGGCAGCACTTCACTTGCCGGGTAAGGGCACTGGCTGTCCTCCACAAGGCAAAGTAACCATATCAACGACAAAAACAAAATGGAAGCAAAGTGGAAGCTACTGTATATGATATTATGCATACACTATATAAACAGGCTTGTGAAAGTACGATTAAAAGAGAATGAAGAGATGGTCAACCCATGAAGCGACATAGGCAGAGGCCTGGGCAATTGTCATCTGAGGGGCACCATTTACGAAAGTTAAGGGCTGCACACTCCAGACACCTGGGGGACTCTCCCCTGAGGTTGTAGATGTTGTGATAGACAACCGGGGACCTTACCTCACCAGGACGCCTGGAGAAGGGAAGGATCCAAAGAGGGGCAGTATCTTCCTTGGGACGCAAGAAGGCAGCCCTCCTGGATTGCATGGAGGCCATGGAGCTTGGAAGCTCAACCCAGTGGGGGACAGTGGCCACCGTCAGGATGGTTCTAGAGCCATGGACTGCAGCACTTACACCACAGCAGGAAGTACTGCCAGAACTGGAACCAGGTACACCCGGAGTGCTTCCAGGTGCCCATGCAGCACTTACTCCATACCAGGAAGTGCTGCAGGAAGGTCATCAGGGGCCACCTCACTCCATTCTGAGAGTCAGGTGGCAGAGGACAGAGCTTGCAGGAGAGGAGTGGAGGTGGCAAAGGAAAAAAGAAAATAAAGAGAAAGGAAAGGACGGTGAGTTTGGGCTGTTTGGTGCACTGTGCTGTGTGCTGTGTGCAGGAAAAACTGCAAATGAAAACGTGTGTGTTTTGGGACGTTCTGCGTCCGTCTCTGTCCGTGTTCCGGGCGTCTTTCACAACGTAGAATAAAAATGTGTGTGGTATGTACACAAAGCTCTTCAATTAATTGCTATGACCTGTCTGAGGCAAAAAGTAAAAATTATAAATGATAAATAGAAAAGTGGGTGGAATAGCAGGCAATAGGAAGAAAAATGTAAGAAATAAATCCGTGGTGTTTCTCTTAACAAAAAAATATAAAAAATGTATGCAGGTCTTGACTTCCAGATGACTTGGGATCCTGCCGACTACACCTATGCATGCGAATACTGTAATAAGTGTATATGTTTAATATGTCACTGTGCTCTGTACAAATATTTTATACACCTATTTTTCTTTCTACTCAAATGCACAGCTAATACAAAGCCAGATTTAACACACGGGGGCTCATCATTTAGAACTGCTAGGCAAGCATTAAAAAACAAGACAGGGACAACTGCAAAATGGGCAACATATACTATTTCTGTGTGTTAAAGTCAGCATGAAATTGTATCCTATTTGCCTTGTTTGGAATGGCATGATTCATCGAAGTGGGGGCCTGCACATGAAGAAAGAGTATAAAGCCTTGCCACATTGCCCGGCACACCTTTGAAGCTTGCGGACAGATGGGAGATAACGTCATCCGATCCTGAAAATCCTTTCAGCAATGCGACAAAAATGGCAGACTCTACACATCGGGCCCTCACTCCTGAACTGGGTTCTTGTCATGGCTTCCTTCGTCTCTTATCCAGCATTAACCGTCATTAAAAAAAAGCTATTTCTCCTATGTGATTTCTTACCGCCGTATTACTAAGGGAGGGGTATCGTCTTTTTATATTATATCTACAGTATATAGGTTTGGGTTATGTAACACATCACAATTAAAAAAGAACTTATTCCAACAAGGGAGCTAGCACCCCCTGCTGGATACAAATACATAAGGCACACAAACTATGACTATAATTAATTGTTAATTATTGATGATTCTTCAACTCTGCTTTCACTATCCATCACAATAACACCAATGAACTTTAAATAATCAAAATATATGAAACAAATCCCTCCAAGTCAGAATCTGTGTCACTGTAATTAGTCCCTCAAGTGCAAATTTAGAAAATCTTGTAAATAGCAGTCCAAGTGCTTGTCCTCTGACTCACACAGTCCTGGGAAAGCATATCATTCCAGTAGATCGACCATGATGTAATGTAACTGACACGACTGACCACAAATAAAAAGTAAAGAAGTGTGACTGGATTGCAGCCTTCGATGAATCATGCAGCTTTAATGAATGCTTAAAATTTTACAGTAATGTGAAGCTGTGGTTTTAATTAGTTACAATCTCATAACTATTCTGTACAGATGTTACACAAATATATGAACTGGTCAATAATTCAGCCCAGTGTGCATTGGGTTGTATAATTTCAATGAATTCTAAGCTAAGGTAGGCATGGATTTTTCAGCATTGGTTATCTTGGAGTTTCCATCGTGTCAAGTTGCTTTGGTTTCTGCATACTTTTTAATTCAAAGCAAGCTGCTGTCCTAAATTTAAATATGTGTATATGAGGTGTGGCAGAAAAGTAATGAGACTGGCAACACTGCAAGCGATCTGGCAACGCTGCGCTGTTGTCCTTGATAGAGCACGTGTATCAGTACCCTCCCATAGCTCAGTGCGAGTTTCAACTCCTTCCGTTAACTACGTGATTTTTGTGACTGCCATTAGCGAAGTTGTGTTTTTGGTTTTCCGTCACGCAAAATGGAACAGCGGAATTTGGAGCAACGTTGTGCCATTAAATTTTGTGTTAAGCTTGGAGAACCGGCAAGTGTGACATTTGAAAAGTTAAAACAGGCCTATGGGGAACATTCTTTATCCCGAGCTCAAGTTTTTCAGGGAGGCCTTCAACTTCAAACCAATGAAAACATCGAACGTGTGAACACTTTTGTGAGATCAGACCGTCGTTTAACATTAGGAATGTTGAATGAACAATTAAATTTGAACAGATTCACCGTTCATCAAATTTTGACTGAACATTTGCACATGCGAAAGGTCTGTGCCAAAATGGTGCCGAAAAACCTCACAATTGAGCAGAAGGACAATCGAAAAAACGCATTCCTGTGGTTCCCCAGCCCCCTTATTCACCTGACCTCAGTCCATGTGACTTTTTCCTTTTTAATAAACTGAAAAATGTCCTCAAAGGACGTCATTTCGGGACTTTAGAAAACATCCAAAAGAGTGTAACGGACATGCTGAAGACCATACCGGTTGAAGACTTCCAGCACTGCTACCAACAGTGGGAACAACGTCTCCATCGGTGTGTAGCTGCCCAAGGAACTACTTTGAAGGGGATAACATTGATGTTTGAAAAAAATAAAAACTTTGGTAAATAAAAAATCAGTCTCATTACTTTTCTGCAACACCTCGTAAGTACGAACCTTTTATTTGTCTCTGATTGTCAGGTCAGAAATTGTGCACCTTTACAGAAGAACATTACTCGATTGAACAGACGTGTACTACTGTTCATTAATCTCATAGGATTAGGCTAATAGATTAACTAGTGATGCTACGGAAATGTGGGAGAAATGTATTACCATCAGTCCTAAATTGTTGTCGAAATGACGGCTACTGAATATATAGTGTGTTACAAGTGTATTACAGAAGTAAAATCCAAAGATTTCTGCTTCCCACAAGCATACCTTCATTAAATATGCTGCATTCGTAAAGGCAATTCAGGATTTGCCGTAGCCAAGAGGTTGTAATGGTAGTGCAGTAGTAGACCATTGCCACACCTCGCCCAGAGATTTTGTTTGAATCCCAGACTGTGTGCAGTTTCTTTGACACTTACTGCATGTGTATTCCTCCCGAAACCCAGAGGTGTAGGTGATGGGTCAGTTGGTAACTTTAATTACGGCCTCAGGTTAGGAGAGTTCCCTGCAATTGATTGATGCCCAGTCCAGAGTTGATCCCTATGATGACTGGACAGGCTTCTGCTCTCACGACCCTGAATTTAAGCAAGTTTAATAATCGATGTACAAGTAAAATAAGCTTTCAAGAAAAAGTACACCATACCTACTGTGAAGCATGGAATAGAGTCAGTTATGTTTCGGGGCTGCTTTGCTGTGTCTGGCTCAGTGTGACTTGAGTCTGTGCAGGGAGCTTTGAAATCTCAAGATGGTCAAGATATTCTGGAGTGAAATGTACTGCCCAGTTTCTGACAGCTCTAACTTACTTACAGGTCATGGATTAGGAGCCTAAACACACAGCTGAAAGAGCCCAGTTATGGCACTGCGGCCATGTAGCGCATTGCCATGAGGGTGATCAGGCTCACAGGATCCTCATTGTTGAGGACCCAAGCAGCTGGACCAGGCCAAGGGGACATCCACGTAACACCTGACTGTGGCAGATAGATGGTCATTTCTGAAGGCTGGGACTGGACCGTGTGTTCTGCCTTGGGGGGTTGCCAAACAGGATCCCGAGTTGTTTTGTCATGTGGTGGGTGAGCCAACACGTTGTACCAGTGCATGCTCCCCAACTTGACCGGACCTGATGTATTATTGTTATTGCCCTTTTATATTCTTCGTAAAGGCACAGTCACTCGAGTTGAGCAACTAACCATCTTGCTACACATTGTACTGCATGTGTAATTTGAATCTGACAAATTCAACCATCCATCCATCCATCATCCAACCCGCTATATCCTACACAGGGTCAAGGGGGTCTGCTGGAGCCAATCCCAGCCAACACAGGGCGTAAGGCAGGAACAAATCCTGGGTAGGGCGCCAGCAGGGCATACACACACACACCAACACACCAGGCACAATTTAGGATCGCCAATGCACCTAACCTGCATGTCTTTGGACTGTGGGAGGAAACCCACGCAGACACGGGGAGAACATGCAAACTCCACGCAGGGAGGACCCGGGAAGTGAACCCGGGTCTCCTTACTGCGAGGCAGCAGTGCTACCACTGTGCCGCCCGAATCTGACAAATAAAATTTGATATGAATTGGGTACTAATTAGTAGCTTATTTGGGCTTTTACATGGCACTTTGCTTATCACTGCTTTTCCCTTTTCTTAAAAATGAATATGCGGTGTGCACTTTTGCTTGGAAGCAATCGATCATTTAGGTCATGGGTGTCAAACTCTGGTCCTGGAAGGCCACAGTGCCTGCGGGTTTTTATTCTAACCATGTTCTTCATTAGTGACCAGTTTTTGCTGCTAATTAACTTCTTTTGCCTTAGTTTTAATTCACTTGACTGAGACCCCTTAGTTGTCTCTTTTTCCTTGATTAGCAGCCAAACAATAATGAGACACAAAACAAACCACCACATGACCAGCTAACCTGTGCCCATCACACAATATCTGGAAATAAAGAAAGGTGAAGGTCGCAGTAAGGCTGATCTCTCAGGTCACCAAAACATTTTGATGGTGTTCTTAGAAAAAACAGGAAAATCAACAGTTTTGGAAATGTCTGCTGTGGCAGAATGAGAGCTTCTTCTTCTTCTTCTTTTGGCTGCTCCCATTATGGGTTGCCACAGTGGATCATCTTCTGCCATATCTTTCTGTCCTTCACATCTCGCTCTGTTACCCCCATCACCTGCATGTCCTCTCTCACCACATCGATAAACCTTCTCTCAGGCCTTCCTCTTCTCCTCTTCCCTGGCAGCTCTATCCTTAGCACCCTTCTCCCAATATCCCCAGCATCTCTACTCTGCACATGTCCAGACCAATGCTATCTCGCCTCTCTGACTTTGTCTCCCAACCGTCCAACCTGTGCTGACCCTCTAATGTCCTCATTCCTAATCCTGTCCATCCTCATCACACCCAATGCAAATCTTAACATCTTTAACTCTACCACCTTCAGCTCTGTCTCCTGCTTTCTGGTCAGTGCTTCCATTTCCAGCCTATACAGGTATAACATAGCTGGTCTCACTACCATCCTGTAGACCTTCCCTTTCACTCGTGCTGATACCCATCTGTCACAAATCACTCCTGACACTCTTCTCCACCCATTCAACCCTGCCTGCACTCTCTTCTTCACCTCTCTTCTACAATCCCGTGTACTCTGTACTGTTGATCCCAAGTATTTAACGTCATCCATCTTCTCCAACTCTACTCCCTCATTTTCACCATTCCTCGGACCTCCCTCTCATTCACACACATGTATTCTGTCTTGTTCCTACTGACCATCATTCCTCTCCTCTCTAGAGCAGATCTCCACCTCTCCAGGGTCTCCTCAACCTGCTCCCTACTATCGCTACAGATCACAATGTCATCAGCAGACATCATAGTCCATGGGGACTCCTGTCTATTCTCGTCTGTCAACCTGTCCATCACCATTGCAAATAGGAAAGGGCTCAGAGCCAATCCCTGATGTAATTCCACCTCCACCTTGAATGCATCCGTCAATCCTAATGCAGACCTCACCACTGTCACACTTCCCTCATACATATCCTGCACAACTCTTATGTACTTCTCTAAATGAGAGCCATGGAATTAAATAGCGCGTTTAATTAACACCAAGAATTGATTTCTCATTAAGAGATTGGTTGGAGTGAAATTGGTTGGAGTTTGAAATCCCAGTTTAGCTGGTCATCTGTCGGCTCGCTTCACGTCTCATTTCTGTTTGGCTGTCATTTAATGAAGAAATGAATAAATTCAGAGGACTGAATCCTTAAAAACAGGGCTACTAAAATGAAGGGGAAAGAAGTTAATTAGCAGTGAAAACTGTTCACTGATTAGAAAAGAGTTAGAATGAAAATCTGCAGTCATTGCAGCCCTCCAGGCCCGGAGTTCAACACCCCTGATTTAGGTCCTAACAGGAGAAGAGGGCACTGTAGCTGCGGCTGCGTAAGGCACAATCAAGCACGGGTAAAACACGTGCTGAAGGAAAGTCCAAAAGTTTGTTTGAAAAGATTTAGTGAAATTTCAAAGCAAATAGTTGTGATGGATGGCCGGCCATTTATCCCGGCCAATACCCCCAAGCCGCCAGGTGGAGCCCTCCTTGCAGCGTGGAGGTTCCTAGAAGACCAGCAGGGCATCATGGACATTGGAGTTTTTATGCAAAGCCCTGCTGGATGCCGTGGGGGCCACAGGAGGGAGCTGCAGGGAGGACCGAGGGCTTCTTCGTGCCCTGTGACCCGGAGGTTCTTCACAGGAAGAGCGACGGACTTCCGGGTTGAAGAAAAGGACTATTTACCCTGACCCGGAAGGAATAAGGACTTGTGGACTGTTGGGCAGAAACACTTCCGGGTCAGGAGATATAAAAGGACTGTGGGAGCTCCCAGACGGCGAGCTGAGCTGGGTGGAAGGGTGGCAACGCGTCTGGGAGCTGGAGGATTGGTTATTATTGAGTATTTGTGAGTTTAATGAGAATTGTGGTGGAGAGTGTGCTTTGTGCACTGTGGGAGAAAAATAAAGTCAACATTTGGACTTTTACCTGGTGTCTGGAGTCGTGGACAGGGGTTCAAGGGAGCGAGGGCGCCCCCTATCGTTCACATAGTTTACACAAGAATAAAGGGGAAAGGGTTAATACACAAGTAGAATAAAAAGAAAAAAAAAGAGAAAAAGTGTTTCTTCTATAAACTTACCTTTTCTTGTATAACTTAAATAACTAGGCCAGTAAGCTTAACATGCATCACAGGAAAAGTAATGGAAGGAATTATTAAGGATAAGATTGAACAACACATGGCAAGGACAGGAGTTATTCTGAACAGTCAGCGTGGGTTCAGATGAGGGAGGTCGTGTTTTACTAACATACTGGAATACTATGAGGAGGCAACAAAAGGATATGAACAAAGTGGAGCAGTTGATATTATTTATCTTTACTTTCAGAAAGCATTTGATAAGGTGCCACATGAGAGGTTGGGCATCAAATTAAAAGAAGTGGGAGTTCAGGGTGATGTTTTTAGATGGGTGCGGAATTGGCTCAGACACGAGAAGCAGAGGGTGATGGTGCGAGGAACCTCATCAGAACTGGCCGATGTTAAGAGTGGTGACCAGCAGGGGTCAGTATTAGGGCCGCTGCTATTTTTAATATATATAAATGATTTAGATAGGAATATAAGTAACAAGCTGGTTAAGTTTGCTGATGACACCAAGATAGATGGATTAGCAGATAATTTAGAATCCGTTATATCTTTACAGGAGGACTTGGATAGCATACAGGCTTGGGCAGATTTGTGGCAGATGAAATTTTATGTCAGTAAATGTAAAGTATTACATATAAGAAGTAGAAATGTGAGGTTTGAATACACAATGGGCAGTCGGAAAATCGAGAGTACACCTTATGAGAAGGATTTAGGAGTCGTAGTGGACTCTAAGCTATCAACTTCCCAACAGTGTTCAGAAGCCATTAAGAAGGCTCACAGAATGTTAGGTTATATAGCACGATCTGTGGAGTACAAGTCACAGGAGGTTCTGCTCAACCTTTATAACACACCGGTGAGGCCTCATCTGGAGTCCTGGGTGCAGTTTTAGTCTCCAGGCTACAAAAAGGACATAACAGCACTAGAAAAGGTCCAGAGAAGAGCGACTAGGCTGAGTCCAGGACTACATGGGGATGAGTTATGAGGAAAGATTAAAAGAGCTGAGCCTTTACAGTTTAAGCAAAAGAACATTAAGAGGTGACGTGACTGAATTAGTCCAGTGGATCGAGACTGTTATTTTAAAATGAGTTCATCAAGAACACGGGGACACAAGTTGGAAACTTGTGAAGGGTAAAAGGAAGTTTTTCTTTACACAAAGAACGATAGGCACTTTGAATAAGCGACCAAGTAGTGTGGTAGACAGTAAGATGTTAAGGACTTTCAAAACTCAACTTGATGTTTTTTTGGAAGAAATAAGTGGATAGGACTGGCGAGCTTTGTTGGCCTGAATGGCCTGTTCTCGTCTAGAGGGTTCTAATATTCTAATGTTCTAACTAACAAATGGCTCTTACAGGCCCTTTGGCCACTGTAGAGATGCCTGAATTGAATCAAGGAGAGTTCAGATTGTTGTTCTATACATGTTTTTAGGAAATCCCTAAAAGTTTAATATCTGTGATGTCCAGCAGTGAATTTAGTTGTGGGAACAAATCAAAATGATGAAGCAGCTTAGGTGGGACATATTTTGATTTAGTGTAGCAGTCATTCAGGGCAAGATCAAAAATTGCAATGACTATTAACCCAGCAAATCCTTTTTCAGAAGCAGTATAAAAATAAGACGTGATTAGCTTAATAATAATTCCCCTGTCTCAGCAATGCACAAATCCATCTTAACATATTCCTGCTGTTTTGTTTCTACAGAACACGTTGTTGACTTGACAGCTGATCTTGAAAACATTTAAACAAACTGACATTGCCCTAAGCTGCTTCACCATTTTGATTCGTTCCCACAAACTAAATTCACTCCTGTGCATCACAAAGCTTCACCTTTTAAGAAATTCTTTTCATATCGATCTAGATCAATACGACAAGGCAGGATGTTCACTTTGCTGTAGTGAAATACATCCTACAAAGCGTTCTTTACCTTGTAAGCCTTTTTTTTTTCTCCTTTTTTTGAAGATGGCTGACAAAAGGGAGTACAGAATGTATTGGTGTGGCTACCCGATATGATTAGCAAGGAGTCCTTCACACATTCTAAGCAGCATTGGATGGATTGAGTCCTCTGAAAAAATATGAAGAGGATGAAAGCAAAGATGAGAGACTCGATTTTAAAACTGCAATTTTGTGTTTTTCTTTGTAAAAAGAGAGATAAAGAATAAACATAAAAGGTTACAGAGAAGCAGAGGAAGTAATTACACTCTGAAGGGTTTTTACTTTTTCTCACATAAGATACGAGGAAAAAGTATAAGAATAGAGTCAGAAGTTCAAATTGGATTTTTTTTTATTGGCAGATTTACACATTTTAAGCTTTATGAATGCACGACAACCATTTTGAGTAGGTGTGTGCTATGTGTGTAGAGAGAAACATGTAACGAATAAATAACCAAATAAATTTATAATGAAATGTGACAATAAATACTGTGAATAAAAACACAATATGTGACCATAAATCATCAAATGAGTCATGAAATATGTTTTTCTTTATGTGTTTATTTATTTCTTCACGTGACACTGTCTGCAACATAAAACACGCCTTGAAAATTGAAACTGTCATTTTGACCCATCAAAGTTGAGAAGGCGGGCTCCAGCGAGTACTCTGTTTTGATTGGTGAAGATGGAAAGAGGATACTGAAGGTTAGAAGTTCGGCTATTCATTCCATGGCAGAACCGACTCAAGTCGGTTCCCAGTGCACACCGGAGCTGATAAGTCCGTACCATTCATTAGTTTGCGCAGACAGGTCAAGACCACTGACGCCCCCTATTGAATCAGCATCACTGTCCCTGGGATTCAGGAATTGGATTGCCGCCCAAAAACTTCCCTGCTCACTCTCTGCCTGTTCAGTAGGTTCAGTAGGTTCACTACCGATCTGGAAGCAGAGATTCACCTCAATCTACCATTCCCTTTTGATCAGCACTACTTGAACCAAAGCTTCCCTACTCATTCTCAGTCTGCTCAGGAGGTCCAGTACCCATCTATAGGCAAAGATTCTCCTAAATCTACTGTTCCCTTCAATGCAACCCTACTGGATTTGGATTGCCGTCCAGAAGCTACCCTGCTCACTCTCTGTATGCTCAGAAGGTCCACTACCAATCTGGACACACGGACCCTCCTAAATCCACCATTCCCTTCTGGTCATCACTACTTGAGTCAAAGCTTCCCTGCTCACTTTCAATCTACTCAGCAGATCCTCTAGGAATCTGGAAGGACAGATCTTCCTACATCCACCATTCCCTTCAACACGGCACTACTGGAATCAGATTGCTGCCCAGAAGCTTTCCTCCTCACTCTCATTCTATTCAGCAGGTTCACTACCAACCTGTAGTTACAGATCATCCTAAATCCACCTTTCCCATCTGTTTAGCACTACTGGAATCGGATTACTGTCCACAAGGTTCCCTGATCACTCTCAATCTACTCAGCAGATCCACTAGAAATCTGGAAGCACAGATCCTCCTACATCCACCATTCCCTTCAACACAGCACTACTTGGAATCTGACTGCATCCCCACAAGCTTTCCTGAATGCTCCTAATCTGTTTAGAAGGTCCGCTACTGATCTGGAAGAAATAAGAACAGACGCCAAAAACACTCACACTCCTCTATCATACATACCCAGAGCCTTAAATACTTTCTCCAAGATGTCTTCAATCAGCTTAGCCATCCCATAATTAGAAAGACTAATTACTCTGCATGCAAGTACTCCCGCATTCTCTCTTCCACACTCATGCAGTGTTCACTGGATGTTCAAACTGTTCTTTATACAGACTGCAGTTAATCCAAAATGCTGCTGCAAGAATTATTACAAGAACAAGAAAATACAAACACATAACTCCAGTTCTTAAATCCTGCTCCCGGTTAAGTTTAGGGCAGATTTTAAAATCCTCCTTTTAACATATAAGGGTTCAGCTTACTTGTCTGAACTTATCATGACTTACAAACCAGAGCGCACATTAAGATCTCAAGATGTCAGTCTGCTTTTTATTCCAAGAATTAATTAAATAACAGTGGGAGGTCGAGCTTTTAGTTACAGGGCCCCTAAACTGTGGAATAGTCTGCCTGCTACTATAAGAGATGCCCCATCGGTCCCAGGTTTTAAATCCCAGCTGAAGACTCACTACTTCAGTTTAGCACACCCTGACTAGAACTGCTGATTAACTGTACAGACTGCTTCTCTGTTGTTAGTCATTAGCACTAAAACATAAGTAATTTGTTACTAATCCTCACCTATTCTGTTTCTCGTCTCAGTACTCAAATGTGGCACTCGGTGCCACGGCCCACCTGCCAAGTTGTTTTGCCTGCCTAAGGTAAAGTCATCCCTAATGGAGGATCGCAGGAATCGTGGGGAAGAAGGGGCCTTTCATCAAATTGGCTGGCCCAGTGCTGTTTTTCCTTGTCTTCCTAGAGAGTCAAGGCTGGGGGGCTGTCGAGAGGCAGGGCCCGTTAAAGGCCATTGTGGGACTTCTTGTGTGATTTTGGGCGGTACAAAAATAAATTGTATTGTTTTGTATTGTATTTGAAACTTCAATCTGCTGGCAATTTCCACTGCGCCCCTGCTAATAAACTCAAAGCCGATGGCTCTCACTTCTGCAACTGTTGATGTGCCAGTCTCCCAAAACCCACATACACCTGTAAAGAACCTCAAGCTCTCAAGTGATCCCGCGCCACTGCCAGAGCAACAGAGCGCACTGCACCACTCGCTTTAGGTAAGTGTGAATACTTTTAATGCAAATAGTTAAAAATACAAAATATTACTGAAGTGTAATGGCTCTGTGATGCAACTCATCATGGGTAGAAGGGGTTTTATACATCATTACCCTTTTCTTTCTCTTCTTCTCAAACACACAAACACACAGAAATTTAATAAAGACATGGCCTCCACAAGTTTTCCCTTTTTACTGTCAGTCAGGGTAAGAAGCTCATTATACCAACTCCCTATCTTGAAATTAGGAATAAATACAGAGGAAATGTCAATCTGGTCACCAACACACAGCCTGATGTTGCAATCAGGACAGTAAAGGCTTGTTTTGTGGTTTTTTCGGTTGCTTGCACATGATAGGGTAGTTTGTCAGTGCCTGACTTGGATGATCGTCGCATTTAAAGTTACTTATTTGGCTGACGCCATTATCCAAGGCAACTTACAACATTTATGATACGATTAGTGACATCACTTTTGGTTTTCCAATTGCTCACGGTCACACAGTCAGTAGTCGGATTTGAACCCACAACCTCAGGCCTTGCAGTCCAAAGCCTTAACCACCACACCACACTGCCTGCTTTATTGTTAGTGCAGGCTACCACAGCACAAAGCTGACATGAATGTTGGCAGTTGCAGCATTGTGAACAGCCCCTAGGGGGCTAATGTCTTGCTTATCCTTGCATTCAATCGCAATTATTTTGTGTTTTTGACACGCAGCTTCTGTCGCATCAGACTGAAGCGTCACGCAGCTGAATTCATTGGGATTTCACAGCAGTTTGGTCGTACAGTGAGATATCAGTTTCACTTTTTGTGTCAGCATCTGATGACCAATTCACATCACCATCACTCTAGTCGAGTAAATTTTAGTATCAGTTCAGTTCATTCAAAAACTGCATTTACAGCTTTTTGTTGGCCATTGTGTTTTTAGTTATAGACCCCCTCCCCCAAATCATGAATAAAAAACATAAGAAATTTGACAAACAAGAGGAGACCATTCAGTCCATTAAGCCAATTTGTTTAGTTAATAGCTAAGCTGTCCCAACATCTCATCGAGATTCTTCAGTCATAAATGCACTTCTGTTTAATTTCCACTGATGTCCTTAAGTACGTGATTTACTCTTAAGCTGAATGAATGTTGCTGGATCTACTTTAACAATGTCTTTGATTATTTTTAAAGACCTGCATTAGGTCCCTATGTGGTCTTCTCTGCTCGATACTAAACAGTTTTAAATAGAATATAACAACATAAGAAATATGACAAACGAGAGGAGACCATTCAATCCATTAAGCCCATTTGTTTAGCTAATAGCTAAGCTATCCCACAATCTCATCCAGATTTTTATTAAAAGTTGTCAAGGGTTCTGCTTCAACTCCCTGTCTCGGTAGTTTGTTCCAGAGTCCCACAATTCTTTGTCTGATGAAGTACTTCCTGGTTTCAGTTTAAATGCACTTCTCCTTAATTTCTTGAGTAGGTGATTGACCCTTAAGCTGAAATAATGTTGCTGGATCAACTTTATCAATGCCTTTGAGGATTTTAAAGACCTGGATGAGGTCCCCATGCAGGCTCCTCTGCTCAGACTAAACGGGTCTAATCTCTGGGGTCTGTCACAATAGCACATGTCCTTAACTCCCATGATGCACTGGGTTGCTCTCCTCTGCACAACTTCAAGTGCTGCTATGTCTTTCTTGTACCATGGTGACCAGAGCTGCACACACAACTCCAGATGTGGTCTTACTAGTGCACTGTATAGTCTGAGCGTAATGTCCCCTGACTAATATTTAACAGTTTTTATGATATAACTAAGCATTTTATTTGCCTATTTAATTGCTTCTGTACATTGCTTAGTCAATGAAAATGTTGTGCTAACATATTTTCCTTCTGAATCCTTTCCAGAGGTTCCTTCCTGTAGCTCAGTGTCTCCCATTTTGTATTCATAATTGCAGTTCCTTTTGCCAATGTGTAGCACTTTGCATTTTTCTACATTAAGCTGCATTTTCCAAGTGTTCACCCAGTTCTGAATCTTGTCCAGGTCTTTTCTTAATTCATTTTGCTGCCCTCCCTCCAATTTTTGTGTTATCTGTGAATTTCAGCAAACTTCACAAGTCATTAATGAGTGAATATTGATGAGTGTGGCAAACTCACAGAAATATTCATGACTTTTTACAGCATCATGTTATTTCATCTACTAGACATCTGCAGAAAACTGTCCTGAATGTTATTCAAGTTTTAAAATGTAAAGCGATTTATTACATGCCACCCCATGTGTGACTTGTGGTTAACCGCAATTGCATAGAATTCCAAGCCCGAGATACGGTAAAGGTTAACGCCAAGGAGGTTATTACACTACAGGTCAACACTTTTAGAACACCTCAGTTTTTATGGAAATGCACACAGTTTAATGTCTTAATAATTCATGAAATCAATGTGTAGAACAAAGAAACAATAACAAATAAAAAATAAGTCAAGGAATCATTAAGTGCACAAAATTTTATACAAATTTTTCATTCATCGAAGTAGCCCCCTTTTGCTGATGTAACAGCCAAACTGTGGTAACCCTTTTGATTCAGACTGCGTCACTCTGTGCCAGGCACCAATTCTGCCTCCAGTGAAAGAACTTGAGATCCTCACACTTCCTCCTCGATGTTTGACAGTTGGGGTCACACACTGATGAACCATCACCATCACCAACTTGACATCCTGCGTGATGAACTGAAGATTTCAAATTTAGATTCATCGTTCCATAAGACTTTCTTCCAGTCTGCAGTAGTCCACAGCTGGTATTTCAAGACTCCATTTTATCCTTTAACACTAGAATTACCAGAGCCTACGAAAAAACTCGCAGATCCGTCCCACCTTAAATCGCTCCACACCTCTCCATCAGTGTCTTAATTGTCCTGTAAATGTGTTGATAAGCAGCAAACAGCAAGCACCCTGCTATCATATCTCCCCACCGGCACACAGTTTTCTCAGCTCAAGTCTGTTTACCTCCATGTCAGTTGCTTAGAGTTGTATAGAGTGAGAAGTCAAGCAAAATGACACCTTTTATAAATACTATATTGTTATTTGGAACACATGCATTTCATGTGTGTTCCTGTCTACAACAATCTATGTACAGTAAACACGTCGTTAAAACAGAAACGTTTTTCATGTTTTAGTAATAATTGACAAAATGTAGACATGAAGTGTATAATGTGTTAAGCCTGATTTCCAAAAATGAAAGCTGATGACACTCAGAAACTCATCTTCTGATTGGCTTGTGACTTTGGCTCTGCCTAATCTCCTCCAATCAGAGTTTCTTCCAATTTCCAATGGCCTTTGGATTGTGTAGCACACCACTGGGCTCACTGACACTTGGATTTGTTTTGCAGTTTCTTTAAATGAAAGGCCAACACTCTAAATCAGTGCTTCCCAACCTCCCAACCAGAGTCCTAATCAGTGACAGCACCTGATAGCACTGATCTTATTTAATTAGCTGGTATTATTTTTCTTTTATTCCACATTCAGAAAAGCACAACAGCATGATTTTTACATTTATATGACATTTAGAATTATTTCTGCTTTTGCTATAGATTTAAATGCTTAACTCTCTTTTGTTGATTTCATTATATTTTCCCCTTTCTCTGTGCAGTTTTCCCCTTTCATTGTATCTTATTAATGACAATTAAAAACGAGCAGAGCAGACACCCAAGCAAACAACATGGAATAATTAAAGGCTACAAGTGCTTTAGCATCAGACCCACTAATTAGTAAATAATGGATTAATTAAACAATTAGAACACCTAGAAAAGTAGAATGAAAATCAAGATGAAAATATTGTCAAAAAGAAAAAAATACATTGTTCCCATATAACTGCTTGGTACATTTTAATGTATACACAGTATATATATATATATATATATATATATATATATATATATATATAGTGATTTAAATAAAGTTCTTCAGACAAAAATATAGGTTTGGGGACCGTCCCCGTATATTGTCAGCGAGACAATAAGCAAAAATGATGATTCAAAGTCTTGAAATACACTGAATGAATGATTCAGACAAAATGGCGTTTATATCTAAATGTCAAAACATGTGACAGGAAGTGGTTGGCAGTCTGGAAGCTTTAACAGGAAGGGACGTCATCAGGGATGGCCGGAAGTGACGTCATTGCGGCCATCTTGAAAACCCGAAAGTTGATTTATTATTTCCCATCTTGGTTTCTGTTGGCAAAAAAGAGCACCACGTGACAACCCCTTATCTCGCGATGTTTCACTCACCTTTAGGCTCTCTGACTGCCTCCTAATTGCACATGTGTGACAATATATATGTATATATATATACACAGTGGTGTGAAAAACTATTTGCCCCCTTCCTGATTTCTTATTCTTTTGCATGTTTGTCACACAAAATGTTTCTGATCATCAAACACATTTAACCATTAGTCAAATATAACACAAGTAAACACAAAATGCAGTTTTTAAATGATGGTTTTATTATTTAGGGAGAAAAAATCCAAACCTACATGGCCCTGTGTGAAAAAGTAATTGCCCCCTGAACCTAATAACTGGTTGGGCCACCCTTAGCAGCAATAACTGCAATCAAGCGTTTGCGATAACTTGCAATGAGTCTTTTACAGCGCTGTGGAGGAATTTTGGCCCACTCATCTTTGCAGAATTGTTGTAATTCAGCTTTATTTGAGGGTTTTCTAGCATGAACCGCCTTTTTAAGGTCATGCCATAGCATCTCAATTGGATTCAGGTCAGGACTTTGACTAGGCCACTCCAAAGTCTTCATTTTGTTTTTCTTCAGCCATTCAGAGGTGGATTTGCTGGTGTGTTTTGGGTCATTGTCCTGTTGCAGCACCCAAGATCGCTTCAGCTTGAGTTGATGAACAGATGGCCGGACATTCTCCTTCAGGATTTTTTGGTAGACAGTAGAATTCATGGTTCCATCTATCACAGCAAGCCTTCCAGGTCCTGAAGCAGCAAAACAACCCCAGACCATCACACTACCACCACCATATTTTACTGTTGGTATGATGTTCTTTTCTGAAATGCTGTGTTCCTTTATGCCAGATGTAACGGGACATTTGCCTTCCAAAAAGTTCAACTTTTGTCTCATCAGTCCACAAGGTATTTTCCCAAAAGTCTTGGCAATCATTGAGATGTTTCTTAGCAAAATTGAGACGAGCCCTAATGTTCTTTTTGCTTAACAGTGGTTTGCGTCTTGGAAATCTGCCATGCAGGCTGTTTTGCCCAGTCTCTTTCTTATGGTGGAGTCGTGAACACTGACCTTAATTGAGGCAAGTGAGGCCTGCAGTTCTTTAGACGTTGTCCTGGGGTCTTTTGTGACCTCTCGGATGAGTCGTCTCTGCGCTCTTGGGGTAATTTTGGTCGGCCGGCCACTCCTGGGAAGGTTCACCACTGTTCCATGTTTTTGCCATTTGTGGATAATGGCTCTCACTGTGGTTCGCTGGAGTCCCAAAGCTTTAGAAATGGCTTTATAACCTTTACCAGACTGATAGATCTCAATTACTTCTGTTCTCATTTGTTCCTGAATTTCTTTGGATCTTGGCATGATGTCTAGCTTTTGAGGTGCTTTTGGTCTGCTTCTCTGTGTCAGGCAGCTCCTATTGAAGTGATTTCTTGATTGAAACAGGTGTGGCAGTAATCAGGCCTGGGGGGGGCTACGGAAATTGAACTCAGGTGTGATACACCACAGTTAGGTGATTTTTAACAAGGGGCAATTACTTTTTCACACAGGGCCATGTAGGTTTGGATTTTTTCTCCCTAAATAATAAAAACCATCATTTAAAAACTGCATTTTGTGTTTACTTGTGTTATATTTGACTAATGGTTAAATGTGTTTGATGATCAGAAACATTTTGTGTGACAAACATGCAAAAGAATAAGAAATCAGGAAGGGGGCAAATAGTTTTTCAGAAATATGAAAAATACATCTATTGAAACCAAAACAAATGAACTTAAACTACATTCTGATACTAGAAAAATAAATATAGAGTTAGATAAATGTCAATAAAAGTTAAGTAGGTATAATAAAATATGCTTCGATGATATATCAATAATTAAAAAGAACAAATTGGTATTAGTGGGCACCTTTCAAAAAAAACCTTAGAGGGCCGCGATTAAGACTTCGCAAATACTTTTAAAGGTTGAGAAACGCTGTTTTACCAAACAATAACACATCACTTAATTAGCCCCTGAGTCCAATTAAAAAGAGAAGCTGGTTGGAACAAAAACCTTCAGCCACAGTGGGGTTTGCAGGGCTGAGGTTGGGAAACACTGGACTAAATGAAAGGGTAGCAATGCTCTGTCTCATTTTATTTGTTAATTGCAATTTCTTCCCATTACCACTGGAATTTATAACTTTCTACAGTGTAATATTGTCCAAGTAGTCCTTGAGAAGGTGTAGTAACACTCCAGCTCACCATTAAGGCAGAGGGTTTTTAAGTAATCAACAGACGTTGGGACACCTGTGCAAATTGTTTGCTTCAACTTATAAGGCCCCCTTTACTTTAATTGCTGCAGAACATTTGTAGGTTGTCACCTATTAGCTGTTCCCTGATGAAGGCCTATTTGTCATACTCTGACATTTCCCTTTTTCAGTTTTTGCTAACCTAAACCTTAAATTGAAATATGTGACAGTTTACTACTTACTTTTTTCACCATTCTAGGACATTCATTGCCTTTCAACTGATTAAATTTGAAGAAAAGCTAAAAAAAAACAGAGGTGTTCTAAAACTTCTAACCAGCAGTAGTACATGTCGTGGAGTTAATTTTAAACTCCAAATCGGCCTGGTATGGGTAGAGTGAGTGTAGCCGTTTAAGAATTATAAGGGAAAACTGGTTAAAAATGAAGTTTAAAAGTCCTACTCAGGGTTTTAAGGCTGCTGCTATTCAGTGCATAGCATTTCAGTTAGCAATAAAAGTAAAGAGAGAATAAGAAAACTGAGAACATCCATCACAGATCATTAGAACATAAATAAAACAAATGCTTTAGTAAGGAAACTCAATAGCATGATCATAAATTATAAAGGGAGTTCTCTCTCTAATGCCTTCTAATGTAGCCTCCCAATTACTGGCCTAGCACCTCTGCTCCCTTTCATTCTTATTGCCCTAAGCAGTGGTGGGGTACGTAGGACCACGCTGCTCCCAGCACTGCTCCGTGTTTGAGTTGTCCGCATGGTTATCTCTGATAGTCGCCATGCTGCTCTTCTGCCGAAGAAGAAAGAATCTCCTGCTGGCACTTAATGACAAGTGAATTTGCTTTCTAGGAAGAAACATTGTACAATTTCTTCATGTAAAAGAAAATGCCATAATTTAAGTTTTCAAATAATATTAAAGAGTATGAGAGGAATAGTCATGGATCCAGGGTTGTAGGTTCAAATCAGTTGCTCGGTTGTTGTCAACATTTATAAAGCCATGTATTATTATTATTACTGTCTTTTTATATGCTTCTTAAAGGCACAGTCATTGGAGTTGAGCAAGTAAACATTACACTAAATGTTGTACTGTATGTATAATTTGTATGTGACATATGGAATTTGATTTGGTTTGGGTGGTATATGCTAGCCTACCTCCCCGTAACAAAGATTTTCTGCTGTCACAGTGGGTTAGGGTTAGGGTTAGGCAAAGGAACATGTAAATATTACATTTACAACACAGTAGATGAAGAGGCAATAGGCACCCATTGTTGGCACTGGGGTGAGAAGTTAAAAGGCAAATTTCCTTTGTAATCCTGTTACTGATTATTGTGATGGCTGTCTACAGGATATCAGTATTTGCTGTAATGCAAGCTTTGAACTTTTAACTGGTTAAACATACAAACACTATAAAATTGTGATAAAAGAACTGCTCCTTCCTTGGAAAATGTTGGCATTTACCTGACTTGGAAATGAACATGTCTGAAAATATTGGTTTCTAATCAGCATATGGGCACTCATTGATAGTTGGTACATTTTGTTAACTTGTGTTTATATTATATGTTAAACTCAGGAAATTTGGATGTGCCATTGTTTAATCCATCGTCTGGTTGATCTAGGCAGAGACTGAAGGACATTTAAATTTCTGGGCAGGAGAAGGCAGTGAGAGGGACGGTCCACTATGAACGCTGTCAAGACCACTCACACAGAGCACAGGGGCTCGCAGGCAGAAGAGGGTACGTGGCTGGTACGACATGAGGCACAAGGATGGCAACACTTACCTCCAGGGAGGAAGAGACAGCACCACAAGAAGATGCAGTTGTGGGTCCAGCGAGAGAAGAAAGCCAAATGCAAGGACTGAGCAAAGCTGGCAGATGAGAAGTGAGGCGTGCCTAGGTCACAGAAACACAAGGAGCCCAGAGTGGAAAAAAAGAACGACGAAGAGATGCTGACAGGGATTCAAAGATTTGACAAGAGCGTCTGGTTAACAGAGTGCATCCATGCACAGTTGGACGATAAATTGTTTGGGTAGCACAGTGCGCAAACTAGACTCTGCACCACTAAAGGTTGTATCCTCCAATTCTTGTTTTTAACAGACTTTTAGAGTGTGGACTGTGTGCTTTTCTTTTAAAGAAAGGAATTTCATTCCTGAAATTATTAGATTTGTTTATATCCGTTTACCTTTTTAATGTACTTTATGTTATCTTGTGTGATAGAAGTTACTGTTGCTTTTCTGAAATTACTGTTGTGTCTTTCATTGTGTGTTTACTCACCGCCCAATTTAAAGAAAACTGTTTGTTATTATTGTTGTTAAATTTCAAGAGTTCTCAGTCTCTTAATAAAACTGGGTGGCATAGTCAGATATTTTAAAGGTATCTAGATTAGATTACCTGTAAGTGTGACCACACACCTGTCACGCTGCTTTTCGCTTTTCTTACAATGAACAGGCGGTGGGCACTTTGGTTTGAAAGCATCCAATTAGGTCCTACACTTCAAAAAATATAAATGCAAAAACTAGACAAGAAAAACTTTAAATGGAAACTATTTTGCTTTTATTTAGTAAAAAAATCTGCCAATGGGTTAAGCAAAATTTACTTGACAAGATTCCGTAAAGTAAGCTAAATCTCTCCATTATATAAAAAAATCTTGGAACGAGAGGAGACTTTCTCAGATCCCAGTCAATAGCATAATATTACATTTTCACATTATTGAGCTTTTCCTACGGAGGATTGCTTTCATTTGGAGAGAAGATGAGAAACGATTGAAAGTATACACCCCGGGGTAGGAACAAGCTGGTGAGCCATAACGTGAATGGCCTTTGGGATCCATTTGTGAGTTAACCTCAAGATTTTCTAAAGGATTTTAATTACCAGCTGGTACCGAGACAGAAAGCTGGAGGTGGGATTACATCAGAGATCGACTTTGAGCCCTTTCTTATTTGTTATGGTGATGAACAGGTTGACAGATGAGATTAGACCGGAGAACCCTGTGGACTGTGACTTTGCTGATGACATTGTGATCTGACGCGATAGTAGGGAGCAGGTTGAGGAGACCCTGGAGAGGTGGAGATCTGCTCTAGAGAGGAGAGGAATGAAGGTCAGTAGGACCACCAAGACAGAATACTTGTGTGTGAATGAGAGGGAGGTCTGAGGAATGGTGAGGATGCAGGGAGTAGAGTTGGTCGAAGGTGGAGGAGTTTAAATACTTGGGATCAACAGTACAGAGTAACAGGGATTGTGGAAGAGAAGTGAAAAAGAGAGTGCAGGCAGGGTGTAGTGGGTGGAGAAGAGTGTCAGGAGTGATTTGTGACAGACGGGTATCAGCACGAGTGAAAGGGAAGGTCTAGAGGATGGTAGTGAGACCAGCTATGTTATATGGGTTGGTGACGGTGGCACTGACCAGAAAGCAGGAGACAGAGCTGGAGGTGGCAAAGTTAAAGATGTTAAAATTTGCATTGGGTGTGTAACGAGGATGGACAGGATTAGAAATGAGGACATTAGAGGGTCAGCTGAAGTTGGACGGTTGGGAGAGTGCAGAGGAGAGATGCTGAGCATATTGGGAGAAGGGTGTTAAGGATAGAGCTGCCAGGTAAGAAGAGAAGAGGAAGGCCTAAGAGAAGGTTTATGGATGTGGTGAGAGAAGACATGCAGGTGATGGGTGTAACAAGATGCAGAGGACAGAAAGATATGGAAGAAGATGATCCACTGCCTACCGCACAGCCGAAAGAAGAAGAACATCGAGACTGAAAGCTATAGGTGGTGGGATGGGTGTGACGTCTTGAGTGACTCTTGTTAATATCTCTTGTTGTTGTTATTTTTAACATATAATCATCTAATAGATCTCTCAGCCTTAGATTACTCCATTGGGCCCTTGAGCTAGGCCCTTAACCTGCAGTTGTCCTGTTCTGGATATGACATTAACCTTCATCCAGCCTTGCAAGCTGGTCCTTCAACTTACAGGGAAAACTTGGGGGTTGGTGGCAGGATTGGTACTCCAGCCACCCTAAAAAAACTGTTGCAGTGTGGTACTGAGGTGTCACCTGCTGCACTCGGGTCCCAATCCAGTTGGTGTGGTGGGTGCTTCCAACCTCCACTGCAAAGTTTATAATTATGAAAGACTAGGAACAGTAAATCTTGAGTTCTCCCAACTCAATAAGTTACACAGTAAACGTTAGTGCGGACATGTGTCCTGGAGGTGGCCTGGCCCTTTAAGGAAGATATGGCTCTTTCAAGATTGTAGAGGCATCTGAGGCCACTTCTAGGAGTCCTAGAAAATCAGCTCCAGGAGCTCCATAACAAATTCCCTACCCCCAAAAGTAATCTATGTGGATACCCCTGAACTGTTTCTTGCATTTAACTTAAATCTCTCTTTCTTTCAGAAGACCACTGAGATTGGAGTCTGGAGGAATGGTGCTGGCAAGTGTTCAGCTGGCAGGAAGAAGATAATCCTGGGTAAAGAAAGAATGAAGCACCAGGAGACACAAGGAATCTCTGTGGTGGGAAACTGCTTTACACACCCCATATATTAGATTGGCAGCACGCCTCACGGTGTCACCGAGGGTTACTTATTTTTCCTCATTATTCTTGTACCTAATAATTTCCAAGAATCTAGACTCTTCTGGTATTCGTTATTTTGGTAATAAATTCCTTTTATTTTTATATACTTTGGTCTCCTTGGTTTTATGTTGGGTTCAAGGTGAACACAAGAGAACACCATACTGGCCACCGCTCCTGTCTGAAATAAAATACTAATTGTTTAAATTAGATTTATTAATAGTGGAAGAGGTTTTAATGTGAGTAATGATGTCAGCATAGCCATCATGGAGAAGATTAGAAACTGCCTCCTGAGATAATTAGCTTACCAAAGTTGATATGCTTGTTTGTGTTGAGATATTCAGATTGAGTCCAGGAGGGAAAATGAACTGAGGGGGGCACAACCTAAATGTTTTAAATGTAAATGGCCGGCTCCACACTGAAATGAGATTAATGCTGCCCCATTAAACCTATGAACTGAAGTTTCTAGGCCTCCTCCATGCAAACCGAGTCTCAACATACATGGAATTTCTCAAATAATCTACAAAACAGTGATACAACACAGCACTTAAATGTTAAAAAAAACTTAATCATTACCTTTATAACATAAAAGTGAGAGATACTGTATACAATATTGTAGTTGGGCATTAAAGTAAAAGAAATGGGAGTTCAGGGTGTGGTGTGTAGATTTGGTGCAAAATTAGCTCGGACAAAGGAGGAAGAGGTTGATGGTCAGAATTAGATGATGTGAAGAGTGGTGTCCAGCAGGGGTCAGTGCAGGGGCTGCTGCTATTTTTAACTCTTTTAGGGCGGATGTCGACTTTTATCGACAGGAGGGGTTGAGGGTGCATGTCGACTAAAGTCGACATCCAAGGGTAGAGGGCGACAATCAGCTGTTTGTTAATGGCGACAAAACTCACTGTTACGTCACAGGCATTCCCTCTCTGCTTGGAGGAATGTTAGACTCATTGACTCGCCATCTAATCCTTGCATGTGCGTGAGTTGCGAAATGTAAACAAAGGCAAGATGGCATCGACATCTCACGAGGGAGTGAAGCGCGTGCAGAAAAGAAAATGCTCAGTAGATGATGTTTTGCTCATTATTGCTGAGTCAGAGTCGAGCAGGAGAGTGAGGAGCCGGCATCAGCTGATCAGGCACCAGCCGATGCCACCCCTGCTGATCGGCTGCCAGCACGTACGGCAAGGTTTGTGTGGGGGAAATACCCAGATATTGATCCATGGGAGCCAAACTGGCTACCAGACTTCACAAGACAGCATGGCTTGCTGTTGGACTCCACAGATTCCCAGCCACTGGCTGCTCTCTCCTGATGCTGCTTTTCAGTTACTGTCAGACGAGACAAATATATATATATATATATATATATACAGCACCCTCCACAATTATTGGCACCCCTGGTTAAGATGTGTTCTTAGGCTTCTAATACATTTTTTTTTCCCAAACATATAGGCTCACAAAACAAAAAAGAGAAAAATTCAACCTTTAATTGAAGCACATTTATTCATTGGGAAAAAATCCCACATTAAGAAATACATTTTTTACATGAAATCATGTGTGCCACAATTATTGGCACCCCTGCTGTTAATATTTTGTACAATCCCCTTTTGCCAACAAGACAGCACTTAATCTTCTCCTATAACATTTCACAAGGTTGGAGAACACAGAGACAGGGATTTTTGACCATTCCTCTTTGCACAATCTTTCTAGATCATCCAGAGTCCTGGGTCCTCTGTTATGTGCTCTCCTCTTCAGCTCACCCCCCAGGTTTTCAATGGGGTTGCGGCATGGGGACTGAGATGGTCATGGGAGGAGCTTAATTTTGTGTCTGCTGAGCCATTTTTGTATAGTTTTTGCCATATGTTTAGGGTTATCATCCTGCTGAAAGACCCAGTGATGTCCTATCTTCAGTTTTCTGGCAGAGGCCACCAAATTTTGATTTAAAATGTCCTGGTATTTCAAGGAGTTCATGATGCCATGCACCCTACCAAGGTTTCCAGGGCCTTTGAAAGAGAAACAGCCCCACAGCATCACACATCCTCCACCATACTTTACAGTGGGCATGAGGTGACACATTCTTGGATCACCGCCAGACCAACTTAGAATGTTTGTTGCCAAAACGCTCAATTTTAGTCTCGTCTGACCAAAGCACACGGTCCCAGTTGAAGCTCCAGTACAACCTAGCAAACTCCAGACATTTACGTTTGTGATTGTAGGTGAGAAACGGCTTTTTCCTTGCATGTCTCCCAAACAGCTTGTTGGCATGGAGACAGCATCTTATGGTTGTCATGGAGACTTTGCGACCCCAAGATACCACTCTTTGGTGCAGTTCTCTAACAGTGAGCTTTGGAGAATTTTTTACATCTCTTACCATCCTCCTCACTGTGTGTGGTGGCAAGATAAACTTCGTCCAGCCTTGTTTGTCACTGTTCCCGTTGTTTTACACTTCTTTACTATTCCTCTGACTGTAGATACAGGCAGATTTAGACGAGTACCTATTTTCTTGTAGCCATTACCTGACTTATGAAGGTCGACACACACCTGCCTTACTTGAATGGCATGTTCTCTTCTCTTTCCCATGTTAAAGAGTGGCTAAGAGTGTCACGTAATATTTATACCTCAGGGACACAGGAAGTCATTAATTACTAATTAAAAGTTTCCCCCTGCGCTCTCCCAATTTGTATACTGACTTCATAGGAAGAGTCACCAGAGACATGAATGTTGCTACCGATGTACGTTAACCTCTCAACAAAGTCGACATTCTCTCTGCAGATGGACACACTGTTAATGGCTGTGCCCAAGAGGTCATTACAGGCCTGGGTCTTGGTTTTTATACAGGATACTCACAAGCCCGGACACTCAGACTCTTCACTCAGTTTCTCGAGAGATCAGAGCCTCCATTGACTCTGTGAAGATCACAGCATCATCAACAAAGTCAAGATAATTGAATCTCTTTTCATCAACGATGCCCCACAGTCACTGGACCCCACTACCATATGAACAGAGTAGGAGTAAAAACACCGACGAACCCCAAAATCAACTGGGAAAAACGCAGAGCTTCTGCCTCCACTCTGCACAGCACTCACAGTACCAGTGTACAGGCTGGCTATGATATCCAGCAACTTCTAAAGGATCCTGCAAAGTCTCAGGACATCCCACAGGGCAGCTCGAGTGTTTTATGAAAATCGACAAAGGCTGCAAAAAAAAATTCACGTTTGCACTCGATGGGATGCCTGAGTGCCAGGATGTAGTCAATGGTAGACTTCTTAGGCGTAAAACCAGACAGCTCCGGTCACTGGTAGGCAAGCAAGTGGTCACGGATCCTATCGAGGATAACCTTAGCAAGGACGTTACCCAGCACCAGGAGCAGTGTGATACCCCTGCAGTTGCCGCAATCCAGGCAATCACCCTCCCCTTTTCAGATAGGGACAACAAGTCCCGTTTCCCAGTCAGTCCATTAATCAAGTAATTATGGTGAATTGGCCAACTCCCACTTTGAGTTTGTCAAAAGGACTCTGACAGCATGAGGAAGAAGACTCTTTGGTCTAATTAGACAAAAATTGATCTCTTTGGGCAGACCTCCAAGCACATTGTCTGGTGTCACACACATGCTCTTGGGAGGCAGTCAAAGGGTTTAAATCGGGGTACTGAAATGCAAGACCAGGGGTTGGCATTGAGTATCAATGCCCCTTCTCTTCTTCTTTCAGTTCTACAGAGGAAAAGACCACCTAAAGAATTCACTTCTGTTTGTTCCTGACCTCACTTCCTCCTGATCCTGACCTCACATTTGGCCCCTGCTGATGACATCACTACCGGTACCCACAGATGACCTCACATACCACTTTCTTCATTCAAACACTTCCTCTGCTATAAAAACCTGCTGTTTCCCCTTTCAGTCAGTCCCAGCTTTTGGAACTCCATATCGGTCAATAAGACTACACTTCGGTTGCACAATATATGGTGTGGAGCCCTGTCTCTCTTTGACTTGTCCTGTGCTTTATATACACTGGTAGAGACAAGTCACTGCTCATCACCTCCCTAATACCATCCCTACAGTGAAGCATGGCGGTGAAAGCATCATGCTATGTGAGTATGTTTCAGTGATAGGAGCAGTGAAACTGGTCAGAATTGAGGGAAGGAGGAATGAAGCTAAATACAGAAAGGTCCTTGAAGGAAAAACCGCTCCAGAGTGCACATGCCCTTAACCTTTTAGCATGACAATGACCCAAAACAATGCTGGTGTGACTTTAAGATCAGCGTCCTTAAGTGGCCCCACCTAACCCTAACCCAAATCCAAAACCTAAAGCCTAACCCTACCCCTAACCCCATTGAACATCTGAGGTGATACATGAAGATGGCCTTCTACAGCTGCTGCCCATTAAATCCAAAAGAGCTTGAGATGATCTGCCAAAGAATTAGCTGCCAAATTCCAGGTGTAGCAAAGCTTTTAGAGACTTACCAAGAAGACTCAAAGGAAAATGAATGGAAAAGGAGTTAATTAGCAGCAAAAACTGGTCACTAATTAAGAAAAAGGTTAGAATGAAAACCTGCAGCCACTGCGGCCCTCCAGGACTGGAGTTGGGGACCCCTGATTAGAGCTTTGAGTCTTCTTGGTAAATCTCTGGAATTGGGCAACTAATCCCCTAGCAGATCCTCTCAAGGACTGGAGTTGTGGACCCCTGCTCCAATTACTGCCAAAGGGTTTCCCATAAAATACTGAATTAGGGGCCCGAATACTTCTATGAATGACAGATTTCTGTTTTTGATTTTTAATAAATTTGCCAAACTTTGAGAAAATACGTGTTCACTTTGTCATTATGGGTGATTGAGTGTAGATTGATGGGCAAGAATGGCAAACTGGTCCATTTCAGATTAAATCTACAACACAATCACGAGTGCAGAAAGTGTAAGTCAGAGAAAAAGCCCTGGATGTAGCATAACAGTTTTGCACCTTTTGTCTGATGTTTCCAGGATAGGCTCCGGCCCCTTGTGACCCTGAATCAAATTAAGTGGGCTTGAGGATGTGATTTCATGGTTTATTATATTACGTAAGAGAATGTGATCTGTTTTTCCGATGGAGCATAGCATTTTTTTTCATGCTAAAAAATAAATCTCGTACACCGAATCAAAAGAAGGGAAGAATGTCAGAAGATCAACATCGTGTTATTTTTACAGAACAAACCTACCATTTATAATTTCAACCAATTACTAAGGAAGAACAATGAACAGACAGTGCCATTTAGCGTGTTATCTGTTTCAGTGAAAAATTGCTTGCCTGGAGAGTTTGAACCTTTCTCCCCCAAGCCAACTTATTGAGATTAAGGTCCCTGTCAAACTCAGTTGCAAAATAAAAAAAGAGAAAGTCAATTACTCAGAAAACCACATCAAACCCATTTCTCCTCTTTCGTTTAAAAAAGAAATCAATACCTTCTGTGTTATCCACATGCACCACTGTGCCGTTACTATTTTTCCCTGTGGTTCACTGGGCCCCAGGGCTCCTTCTTCCATTTCCTTATTGGAAAAATTCATCAGTCTCTCCAGGCCATTTTCTCACAGACCTGTTTCTGATACAATTTCAAAAACAATGGCTCCCTAAAAGAATTCCTAATATTGCACACGGAAAGGTAGTTAAGCCGCAACGTTTTTGTCATTCTTTAGTTTTGGAAAGAAAAGGTGGTGAAAAAGCAAAAAAAAAAAAAAAAAGCACACACACTGCTTGTAAAACAGAAGAAGGGAGTGTATGATAATCGATCTCAATTAACAATGCGATGGACATAAAAAGAAAACACAAGTAACAAGCAGCTAATGCGAACAACTTTAATCTGCTGATGTTTTATTAAAAATTAAACATCCAGTAGAGCATGAATAAAAGGTAAAGTGCCACATTAGGGGAATTACAAGAGCATATAAACAACACTATCTAACCTTCCAAGGGGAATAGAAGCTTAAAATTGTTGTCTTTATTGTTCCACAAAAGAGCAAATGGATTGAATTTAAAAGTCTCTTTGTTGAACATCTGGTCCATTAGACAAGATGAAACTAGCTCACATATTTCGTCCAGTGTAGGATTTTTCACTCTGGTGAAGCTGTGATTTTTTTCTTTCTTTCTTTTTTTTTATTTTTTTGATGGATGGTGGGTTAGAAGCAAAAGGTCACATCTTCCTTAAAATATAAGATGACATTTGTTGTCAAAACCTCTAAAAACAAACCTTTTAACAGGTGAAGTAAGAAAACGCACAAAGAAGATGGGAGGACAGACTTGTTCCCTGTGTAATGCTATGCTGTAAACTCAAAAGCAATGGCATTCCTCCCTTGAAACAGAATGCTCAACTTGACTGGGTCTTATAATCAAAATGGAATGGGATGTTTTGGATGTGCTCAAACTTAGTTGATTAATATCATCAAAATTTAGTATAATGTTTTAGATATACTTCACTTGATTTAATTCAATGCTTTGTATATCCTCAAACCTGATTGGTCAATATAACCAAAATTTAATGCAATGTTTTAAATGTGCTCAATCCTGATTGGATAACATAATCAAAATTTAATGTAATATTTTGAATATGCTTAAACCTGATTGGATAACATAATCAAATTTTAATGTAATATTTTGAATGTGCTTAAACCTGATTGGATAACATAATCAAAATTTAATGTAATATGTTGAATGTGCTCAATCCTGATTGGATAACATACAGTAATTAAAATTTAACATAATGTTTTGGATGTACTCAACTTGATTTAATTTAATGCTTTGCACATGCTCAAACCCATTTGGTTTACATAACCAAAATTTAATGTCATGTTTAGGATGTGCTCAGCTTGATTTAATTTAATTCTTTGAATGTGCTCAAACCTAATTGGATAACATAACCAAAATTTAATGTAATATTTTGGATTTGCTCAAACTCAATTAGTTAACAGTATCGAAATTCAATGTAATGTTTCAGATATGCTTAAATGTGATTGGTTTACATAACTAAAATAAAATGTCATGTTTTGGATGTGCTTAAACCTGATTCGATAACAACCAAAATTTAATATCATATTTTGAATATGCTTAAACCTGATTGGATAACATAACCAAAATTTTATGTAATATTTTCAATGTACATGTACTTAAACCTGATTGGATAACATACAGTAATTAAAATTTAACATAATGTTTTGGATGTACTCAACTTGATTTAATATAATGCTTTGGATGTGCTCAAACCCAATTGGATAACATAACTAAAATTATATGTAATATTTTGGATGTGCTCAAACTCAACTGGTTAACAAAATCAAAATTCAATGTAATGTTTCAGATGTGCTTAAACTTGATTGGTTTACACGACTAAATTATATTGTAATGTTTTGGATGTGCTTAAACCTGATTGGTTAACATAACCAAATTTTATTTAGTGTTTCGGATATGTTCAAACCTGACTGGATAACATAATCAACATTTAACATAGTGTTTTGGCTGCCCTCAAATTGATTTAATTCAATGCTTTGGATATACTCAAATCTGATTGGTTAGCGTAACCAAAATTTAGTGTAATGTTTCAGATGAGGTGAAACCTTATTGGTTAACATAACCAGAATTTAGCATAATGTTTTGGATGTGTTCAGATCTGATTGGTTAACATAACCAAACTTTAACATAATGTTTTGGATGTACTCAGCTTGATTTAATTCAATGTTTTGGATGTGCTCAAACCTGATTGGTTTACATAATCAAAATTCAGTTTAATGTTTCAGATGTGCTCAGACCTGATTGGTTTACCTAACCAAAACATAATGTAATGTTTTGGATGTGCTCAAACCTGATTGATTAAAATAACTAAATTTAATAATAATGTTTTGGATGTACTCTACTTGATTCAATTCAATGGATATACTCAAACCTGATTGGTTAACATAACTAAAATGTAATGTAATGTTTCAGATGTGCTCAAATTTAATTGGTTTACATAACCAAAATGTAATGTCACGGTTAAGATGTGCTCAGCTTGATTTAATTTAATTCTTCAGATGTGGTCAAACCTAATTAGATAATATATCCAACATTTAATGTAACATTTTGGATGTGCTCAAACTTAATTGGTTTACATAATCAAAATTTAACGTGATGTTTCAGATGTACTCAACTTGATTTAATTCAATGATTTGGATATGCTTAAACCTGATTGGTTAATATAACCAAAATCTAATGTTTTGAATATGCTCAACTTGACTTAATTTAATGCGTCGGGTTTGCTCAAACTTGATTGGGTAACTGTGCTGTCCCATCCAATGGCACCATTGCACAGTTTCAGACTCTGGCCACCTGCAGTCATAACTGAACCAGCAGGAGATGGGACAATTGAGACACACACAATGATGACTGTTCCAAAAAAAAAACGAATTCTGTTTTATTCCACAGGGGCCAATAACTATTTACATTAATATCTTGCAAATATATACAGGTCAATGAAAGAACATCAACAAAATAAGAAACAAAAAATGCAGGCACAATATACAATAATAACAGTGACTCCAAAGCAAAATGTGATGAGAAAAAATCCCGGAGATGGGTAAGATCAGAGGTGGTAGATAAAAACAGTGGGGCCAATTCCATAATAGAGTAAGGTGAGAGTGTTAACAGGAAATGAGATGCAATTAATATTGTCAATATGAAACCTCTCTTTGGTGAGCCAGTAGACCTGACTAAAATTTAAAAAGTTATAGAATAGTTCGGGTAACTTGGTTCCTGGGGCGCAAAGCCTACTTATGCTCACATCCAAATTATTTTTTCCAAATAAATTAAATAATAACCCCTTAAGCTCAGCTTAAAAGTATGAACCAAAGGATGGCTGAAACATACCAACTGTTGAGGTGCCAAACCGCTGATTCCCTATTTAATTCTGAACAGAGGCAAAAAATAAAAAGCAATCTAGTAAGTTAAGAAAAGAGGTGATGTAGTAAATGTTGTGACGGAACTGCCTGAACAGCTTTAGTGAGCCGCTGCATTGCGTCATGGCATCAATGGGCTATTACAGAAAGATGATGATCTCAGTTTCTAAGCTGTGCCCAGGTACAAGAATGACAGAAGACCTCAGGAATGATTTTGGGTTGCCAGTCCTGAAGGTGAAAATAAACGTTGCTCTGCCTGAACTTCAAGCTATAGAAAAATGCTAACAGAAGGTTTCAGTGGGTCAGTCACTTGTTGGGAGATCCAAATAGTGGAAGTTTCCTCTCACAAATGACGCCTCCTTCTAGGAGTCTGGTGGCTTTGTTCTTGCAGGACTGGAATGGGTAGGATTAGGTGCCCTTGCTGGGCAGATTCTCTGTGCTTCAGGGAGAGAAAGAGAAGATAAGCGTTAGCAGCAGCACCCCTTTGTGGTCCGGCAGGTCATTACATACCTTGACAGAGCCAGACACCTATAAATTCCAGGAATGGTTTACGGGAACATGAGAGTGACTTCAACATCTTCAAACAGAACAAGTATTTACAATAGACAGCCACTTCTAGCTTATTTGTTACCTCTGTAGAACAATTGGAGTCTACTGTCCAGTATCTTCTGCCACACCCTGTGAACCTGATGGCCTGGCAAATTATAACTTGGCTGACAGCACGTAAGGTTAACTTCAAAATGTAAGAACACTGACAAATTAGAGGAAACCACTCAGTCCATCAAGCTTGTATGGTTGAAGGACACATTTCTTCACAAACATGGCATGCAGTATATAAAGTACATGTTTGTGACGACACACTCAGATGTTGTGAATAGAAAGGAGATGTGAGGGACTGGTTTGTAATTACCTGCATGTGGTGGGTCAAGTGTGGGCTTCTTGAGGAGAGGAGTCATTAGGGCCTCTTTGAACACATTAGGGAAGGCGAAGGGACATGTTCATGACGGGCATCACTACAGAGGTGCCTGGAGGTGATGTGAAGGGATGAGGTCAAGTGGACCGGTAGTGAGGATGACTAGAGGGGAGGTTAGAGGAGGTCGCATCAGCGATGGAGAGAAGGAGGAAGTGAAGATTGTTGTGGTGTGTTGTTGGTGGGGGGGGCAGACTGACCTGTAGGGGTAATGAGAATGAGCTGCTGATGGCGGGCACGTTTTCGGAAAAAAAGGTTGACATTTGACATTAAAGAGTCTTTGTCTAATGATCATTGTCAAAAACAGCAAGCTAAATCCACTGCGGTTCAGTGTTTAATGTTAATAAAATGTGAAAACAAGTTTTTGAGTGTCCTTGAGTGGTCCAGCCAAAGCCCAAAGAACATCTTTTACATCAAGACTTGGCCTCCTGTGGAATTTGTTTATCTCTACTATGTCATTTTTGTAATATTTAGACCAAAACTGAACATGGTACTTACTTATGTGAGGCCTCACCAGTGCGTCATATAATAAGGCACTTATCTCTCTCTAAATAGAAGCCAACGTCTCTCTGTCTATCTGTATGTCTGTCTGCATTTCACAAGTGAACTATTTAACGGATTTAGATTGGGTTTTTCTCTATAATTTGCTTGAACATTCTGGCTGATTTTGCGACTTCTCTCATCACGCTAAGTATCATAGTTCGCTTGCAGGAACGATATAGAGACAGAAGCTGCAGACTGAGGGGAGGGGGAAGCATGACGTCAGAAGTGGGGAGCTGGGGGGAGCCCTCCTCATTCATGTGCCTTCCTCCGTTCGCGTCACTCTACCTCTACAGTACGTTTTGGAATGCATCTTGCCTCTGCTTAGCTGGCAATACCTGCTTGTTTATTCATTTTTAAAGTATGTTCTGTTTCACTACTACATGAAGGGGGGGCCGTGGGGGACAGCTAGTACTGTATAAGTACTAGACGCGCTCCCATCTAAGATGGGCTGGAATCTCAATAATCAATGCAGACCTCTGTGTTATCGTTAGTAGTGCACCATCTATCGGAATGTATTTTGTAATGCATATAGTAATAGAATGTATTGCAGTTGTCATTCCAACAGATGGTGCATCACAACATTTGCAGCAATAAAATGTACACAACAAATGTTTCTGTTGGAATGACAAATGCAATACATATGTCATTCACATTAAATTTGACATGGGATTTGAGTGTTAAAGTTTGTGATGTGCCATCTGTTGGAATGACAAGTGCAATGCATATATATTATTAAATTTGACATGGGATTTGAGTGTTAAAGTTTGTGATGTGCCATCTGTTGGAATGACAAATGCATTGCATATATATTATTAAATCTGACATGGGATTTGAGTGTTAAAGTTTGTGATGTGCCATCTGTTGGAATGACAAATGCATTGCATATATATTATTAAATTTGACATGGGATTTGAGTATTAAAGTTCGTGATGTGCCATCTGTTGGAATGACAAATGCAATGCATATATATTATTAAATCTGACATGGGATTTGAGTGTTAAAGTTTGTGATGTGCCATCTGTTGGAATGACAAATGCAATGCATATATATTATTAAATCTGACATGGGATTTGAGTGTTAAAGTTTGTGATGTGCCATCTGTTGGAATGATAAATGCAATACATTTTATTACAACATATGTTTGTCACATGCCATCTGTTGGAATGAGTGATCTCAAGGTGCATTCCATCCAGTCTAAAGGAGCTTTTGAGGATCTTCCAGGAATGGGATAACCTGCCCAAATCCGGACATGCAAAACTAACCCAAAAAGACTCAAAGCTGGAATTGCTGCCAAAAGGGTTTTCTGCAAAGTACTGAATTAAGGGTCCGAAAACGTATATGAATCACAAATTTCAGTTTTTGCTTTTCAATAAACTTGCCAAACTTTGTAAAAACACGTTCTCAGTTTGTCATTATAGGTTATTGAGTGTAGATTCAAGTGCAAAAAATGTCAAACTGATCCATTTCAAATTACAAAAGGATGACATGTCACATTAAAGAGGCTTTGTCAAATGATCAATGTGAAAAATGGCAAACTGAATCCATTGTGATTTAATGTTTGTTGAAAACTTTCAAAGGAGTGAATCCTTTGTACAGGCAACGTACCTTGAGAAAAAAAAGAAGGAAAACACACTGAGTCCGGAAAGACAACAACAGGATGCCTAATCCGTGAGGAGAGTGCCAGCCCTCATCTCAAGTGATTGCTGCAATATGACTTATTTATTAATTTATAAAATAACATCATTTTTGTGCAATTAATAAAGTGGCCAAATCTAAAACAGGGCAATGTGTAGTAATACTGGCAGAAGGGTCGGACCCTCTTAACAAAAGTGATAAAATAAAAAAAAAAAGAAAAAACCAACATCTGGAATAAATGCAGCGGCAAAATTGTATTTCATCAAACCAGTGGGGGACAAGTGAGATATAAGTGTTCATGTTGCATTTTTCATGAGTATCTCTGTATCTCCTTGTGGGAAATATGTGGTTAGGCAAGTATAAAGAATTAAAACATGTTAGCATAATGTATTTGGAACAGCAACATAAAGAAGTGCTGTATCTTGCCATCAAATGCACCGAGATCAGACTAACAGCGTTTTCGCCTGTAGGCAACTTGTTAATAGCTTTTGTCTGCAGGAAGTCCTCACTGAAGAAGTGAAGCCGTTTAACTGCCAGTGTATCAGATGTTGAAGGTACAGCTCCTAGATATACAAAATGCTGTGAAAAAGAAATTACACCCTCTGTCAGCTCTGTGGTTTCACAGTAGTGGCCAAAAGTTGTGCAGTTGCTGCTTTGGCATTTTCAGATTATTTTTTTAACACATTTGTATGGAGTTTTCCTCTAGGTGGCGCTAACTCCCTAGTTAGAATAAGTTCTCTTGCAATTGCGGCATCTTAAGTAACCCAAAACTATACAGATATAATATTAAAAAGGTGATAACCCTTCCATAGTTATATGGCGGTAAGAAATCACATAAGAGAAAACAACTTAGCTTTCTTTAACACAAGAATTACCAGAGCCTACGAAAAAACTTGTAGATTCATCCCACCTTAAATCGCTTCTCACCTCTCCGTCAGCGTCTTTTGTCCTGTAAATGTGTGGATCAGCAGCAAGCAGCCTGCTATTACATCCCCCCACCCCGCACAGTTTTCTCAGCTCAAGTCTGTTTACCTACGTGTCAGTTGCTTAGAGTTGTATAGAGTGAGAAGTCGAGCAAAATTACACCTTTTATAAATACTATATCATTATTTGGAACACTTGCATTTCATGTGTTTTCCGTGTCTACAACGATCTATGTACACACATCGTTAAAACAGAAATGTTTTAGTAATAATTGACAAAATGTAGACATGAAGTGTATAACGTGTGAAGCTTGAATTCCAAATATCAAAGAAACACTTTCACAAAAGGTACAAATATAACAGAACAATTGTGCTTCTATTCAAGAATCTAACTGCATAAAAAGAACCCGCGTTAGGGTGCGACATTGACACGCTACGATCGCTTCGGTGGTGCAATGGTATCAACTGTTTATTGGTAATTAAAACTTCACGGGTTTGATCCCGGACAAGACCGTTTTGAGAAGTGAGCTGCACGTATTCTAACTATTTTAGAATAAAAACATACATTTGATTCCAGTCTGTAACAGCTGGTGTAATTTATGATACTTGTAAAGGTTAGCTTTGTATTTTTTTTTATTCAGTTTTATTCTCTCAGCCGCGTTCACGATCCCAACACCCCCCTCCCCCACCCATTTGACACTGCTGTTTTCACATAGACGCACTATAACAGAGGTCAACTCAGATCATGACGACGGTTCTACATCGGAAACAAGAATGCGCTTTTTTTGTAGGCTCTGGTAATTCTAGTGTTAATGACGATTTACGCAGCATAACAGATGAGGAAGCCATAGCAAGACTTTTATCGAGGTGGGATCTCTGTATAGAATCTACCATTTTTGTCGCTGCGCTGGACGGATTTTCAGGATCCGATGACATTATCTCCTATCCGTCCGTCGGCTTCAAAGGTGTGCCAGGCAATGTTCCAAGGCTTTATACTCTTTCTCCATTTGCAGGCCCTTACTTAGGTAAATCATGCCATTCTAAACAAGGCATAGAGAGGATACAATTTCATGCTGACTTTAACACACAGAAATAGTGCACGTTGCCCATTTGTCTTTATCTATCTTGTCCTATGCTTGGCCTAAGAGTTGAAGATGCTGAGCCCCTTTGTACTTAATCTGGCTGAGCTATGCATGTAGAAAGAAAAGAAAAACAGATTTAAAATATTTACACAGAACACAGTGACATTAAACTTATATTCTGATTACATATGGCATACTCAAGAATAATTATATACACTTCCTAAGTTTCAAAGGCTGTTATTGGCCAATACATCAAATTTATGTAAAGAGTCAATATTTACAATGTCAACCCTTCTTCATGATTTCTGCAATTCGCTCTGGCATGCTGGGCAAGTGCCCCACATCAATAAATAAATCCTATACTATACTAAACTATAAATAGTTATTGTGTTACAAGTGGACATTCACCTCTGATTTAGTATCATGGTCACTTCTACAATCTCACGTGCGTGTATGTGCACAGATCTCACGCACTACATAACGTAAAAGCGTATATGTTAACGTCACTTCAGCTCAATTCTCTGCAAAGACATTTCACAAATGTTTGTGTTGAACACTTGATTAATAATAAATAATTAATAATTTATAATTCATAGTAATTTCATACTGTGCCATCTCTGCCTGTATGGTTTACATTTATAGGTTGAAATTTTGGTGTTTTTCAAGGCTCATGTTATATTGTTCAAATGTTTATGTTGATTAATCTTTGCTGTACAACATGGTTTTTTAATGTTTAAACACTGATTTTGTTGGAAATACCAGTACAATAAATATATTAGGCGGAGTGGTGGCTCTGAGGCTAGGGATCTTCACTGGCAATTGGGAGGTTGCCGGTTCGAATCCCGTAAATGCCATAAGGGACCCCTGCTCTGTTGGGCCCTTGAGCAAGGCCCTTAACCTGAGAATTGCTGAGCGCTTTGAGTAGTGAGAAAAGTGCTGTATCAATGCAAAGAAAAAGAATTATGTTTAATTTTATCAACCATTTACATTTTTATTCCTGTGAGTGGTTGTGTCTGTAGGGGACCCAATGCATGGAGGGTCTATAATGCTGTTAAGCTGGCCCTGCATGCTGAATATCCGCATCTAAGTCAAATCCTGACTGACGGTGGTCCATTTTTGTCTTTTTAGTGCTTATAGTTGATCCCAATTTCTGGGCTTCTGCTTGTCCAGCTGCTTTTTGAGAATTGACCACAGGTTGTCAATGGGATTAAGATTTGGAGAGTTTCCTGGCCACGGGTCCAAACTTTCAACATTTAAGATCTCCGAGCCACTTTGTTGTCACTTTTGTCTTGCGACATGGCGGCTCCATCATGTTGGAAAATACACAGATTATCACCAAACTATGCCTAGATTGTTAGGAGAAGTTGCTGTTGCAGGACATTTTGATGCCACTCTTTATTTATGGCAGAATTGCGAGTGGGCCCATTCCCTTGAATGAGAAGCAACCCCAGAAATGGACTGTCTCAGGATGCTTCACTGTTGGCACAGTGACACAGGACTCATGGTTAGCGCTCACCTTTTCCTTCTCCAGACAGTCGATATTCCACATGTTCAAAACAGTCAGAAGGAGGAATCATCCGACAAAATAAGTCTGCTGTCCAATCCTTGTACTTCCTGCCAAATTTCAGTCTGTCCTTGGTGTTTATCTGGGAAAGAAGGGGCTTCACTGCTGCCCTTCTTGACACAAGACTGTTGTCCTCAATCACACCCATCTGCTTTCAAGACTGAGCGAGCTCTGCACGGGTAGCAACACCATTCTGGAGCTGACTCCTCGGAAGGAGACGGGCCTGGCGTTTGCTGGACACTTTTAGCTGATCATTTTGTTCCAGGGCTTAAATAAGTGAAAATGGGTTTTTGTGATAAAGTGAACTTTTTATGCAATGAATTAATATGCATCTCATCACTAAAAACAACGTGAATTGCCATCACAAAACCTGAAGCCACACATTTTCCAAAACGCAACATTAGTGTCACTGCCAAAACTTTAGGCCCGGGGCGTAACTAGCAGTCCTTTAGTCCTCAATAAATGAATGGGTATTGCTACAGATGAAGAAGGAGAAGAAGAAGGTCATTAGAACATTGGAACAAATCTTGACGAGAACAGGCCATTCAGCTAAGCAAAGCTCGCCAGTCCTATCCAGTTAATTCTTCTAAAATAACATCAAGTTGAGTTTTGAAAGTTGCCAAAGTCTTACTTTCTACCACACTACTCTGTTGTTCTTTGTGTGAAGAAAAACTTCCAGATGTTTGTATAAAATTTACCCTTCCATCGGAGTCCCCGTGTTCTTGATGAACTCATTTTAAAGTCACCATGTTGATCTACTGGACTAATTCCCTTTATAATTTTAAACACTTCAGTCAGGTTTTCTCTTCATCTCCTTTTGTTTAAACTGTAAAGGCTCAGCTCTTTTAATTTTTCCTCACATTTCATCCCCTGTAGCCCTGGAGTCAGCCTAGTCGCTCTTCTCTGGACTTTCTCTAGTGCTGTTATGTCCTTTTTGTAGCCTGGAGACCAAAACTGCACCCAGTACTCCAGATGAGGCCTCACCAGTGTGTTTTAAATAGACTGAGCAGAACCTCCTGTGACTTGTACTGCACACATCAAGGCGCTATATAACCTGACATTCTGTTAGCCTTCTTAATGAATTCTAAACACTGTCTGGCAGTTGATAGTGTCAAGTCCACTACGACTCCCAAGTCCTTCTCATGATTACCATTTGATTAGATTAGATCAACTTTATTAAACCCAAGGGGAAATTTAAATGTATACAGCAGCAGAAATATTCAAAAACAAGAATGAGACTCCCGGGACATTAAATAAGCCAATCACTTAATAACACCAACAGCAACGTTTATTTCTATCGCACATTTTCATACAACAATGTAGCTCAAAGTGCTTTACAAAATGTCAACGAGAAAGTTACAAGAAAAGAAACAACAAATATGATTAGGCAATAATATTAAAGAATAAGTAACAAAGAAAGAAGAAAGAAAAATAAACACATCTGAACACACTTAAAAACAGATATCAAGTAGAAGAGTAGCGTCCTTATATACAATATTACGATGTAAGTGTCTAAGGATGAGTCTGGTGATAAGGTCAGAGGACAAAAGAAAACAAAAAAAAAAAACTAAATCTGCAGGGGTTCCAAGGCCAAAAGACCACCCAGCCCCCTCTAGGCATTCTACAACAACAACATTTATTTCTATGGCACATTTTCATACAAATGATGGAGCTCAAAGTGCTTTACAGGATGAAGAAAGAGAAAAAAGAAAAAATATATGAAAATAAAATTAGGCAACGCTACTTAACATAGAATAAAGATAAGGTCCGATGGCCAGGAAGGACAGAAAAAAAAAACAAAAAAAAAAACTCCAGAGGGCTGGAGAGAAAAACAAAATCTGCAGGGGTTCCAAGGCCATGAGACCAGCCAGCACCCACTACGCATTCTGCCTAACATCAATGATCTCAATCAGTCCTGATGGTTTTCACGTGGAAGAATTAGATGATGAGGGTCATGTGGACCTCTGGCCTTCAATCCATCAATGTCAGGACTGCATGGTGCCCTGATCAGGTGGTGGGGTTACAGACTGGCACCACAAAAAAAAAAAAACAGAAAAAGAACAGCAGAGAAGGTGGGGGTTAGTACGATTAATGTCTTTTTTGGGTGGTCCTGAGGAGAGTGCGTTACTGTAATCTAGTCGACTGAAAACAAAAGCGTAAACTAATTTCTCAGCATATTGCAATGTTATAAGGAGTCCAACTTTTGCTATGTTTCTTAAGTAAAAAAATGCTGTCCTAGTAATCTGATTAATATGTGATTTAAAATTTAGATCAGAGTCAACAGTCACCTCTGTCTTAACTTTTAAGCCTAATGGATCAAGTTTATTTCTAATACACTCATTATATTAATTTTTGCCAATCACTAAAATCACTGCAGTACATAACATCCATCCATCCATTATCCAACCCGCTATATCGTGACTACAGGGTCATGGAGGTCTGCTGGAGCCAATCCCAGCCAACACAGGGCGCAAGGCAGGAAACAAACCCCGGGCTGGGTGCCAGCCCACCGCAGAGTGCATGACATTCATGTTCTTAATTCATTCCTCTTTGTTTCCGGGCTTCATATGTTGTGAGAAGTCAAGCAAAATGACCCCTTTTATTGGCTAACTAAAAAGATTACAATATGCAAGCTTTTGCAGCAACTCAGACCCCTTCTTGATTATATCTTGCCTGAAGAAGGGTCCTGAGTTGCCTCAAAAGCTTGCATACTGGGCTTTGAACCCCAGCCAGGGGAGGAACCCTGAGTGAAGTGAAACAATAACGCTTTGTAACCTTACCGGAGATGACATCACCTGTAACAGCATTGACCCAATGGAGGTTAATACCACAAGCAATGTGTCCGCAACCATGCGAGTGAGACTCAGGGATGCAAGTTTTGTCAAAAACATAATACTTTTTATATAACCATAATGAATGCTTAATTAAAGTGCTTAATAAAAATGCAAAAGCAAAAAAATAGAATGCAATTCCGCATGTTCAAATCAAGATTCATGACATTGTGACAGATTGGGGGGAACCACCGAGGCCCAAACTCTGGACACAACCAACACAAACACAGTCAACGGTTTCAAACAGAGGTTTTTGTTATTACAATACTTCACAGAGTTTTCTTCTTAGGTTGCACAAGCACAATTCTAATCAAATTCTCCTTCTCTTCTCTCTCCGTCCACTTCCGTCAACCGAGTGCTGCCTGCCTTCCTTCCTCCCGACAGCTTCCTTTTATGTCAGTCCCAGGAGTACCTCTGGTGCCAGAGCACAGCCTGACGGAACCCCTGAGAAACAGCAGCACCCCATGGCAGCATCCATAGCACCCAGCAGGGCTGATTTACGGCACTACAACTCCCATCATGCCCCGCAGGTGTCCACATGGTTACTGAGGTCCTGGGATGCTGCCCTCTATCTAGATGGAGGATAAAAAATCCTCTGAAATAGGAGCCTTTACCTCCTGCTCCTTTGTTCTGTCCTTCTAATCTGGATAAGGGTCCCATCGCTACTCTTCCATTCCAGCTTCCCTTCTTGGCAGGGGTCCTCCTTTTTTTCTCCTGGGTGGAATCTTGGATAATCCCGCATTTGTTAAAAGCAGAAGTTTTTTTTTTCCTCCGCATACACATTTACGGATGCCGTATGTGGATTCATTATCAGTTTCTGTTTTCTGCTTGCTTGATTTTCCACTTTGCGTTAATATCATGGAGCACTGAAATGCTTTGATTGATCGGTACGATGTAAATATAATTATCATTTGAATGAATGCTTGCCATCAGAATTTACTTTTTGCATTTTCCTTCTCGCAGGGAAATTGATTTCCTCGAGTCTCACTTAAAATACCGGAGCCAATTTGAACAGGGTGCATTAGCGGAGGTAACAAGTTCATTAAGGCTTTTATACGCGTGATGTATGGCAGAGATATCATGTTGACATTTATGGTAGTCACCCAGCTGCATCCAGATGCCGGGCATGTGTTCCAGCTGTACAAGTCAACAAAGCTATTAAATGCATTTATTCCCTACTGGTAAGCCAAATCCAGCACATATAGACAAGAGGCAGATGTGTTAAAGCTCGGCTTCATTGTCATTGTGCAAAAAGAGGTAATTACGAGAACGGATGGAAGATGTAGCCCTAATTTATTGAAAAAATCATTTAAAAAGAAACATCATTTATCATTGTTTAATGACAATAAATAGTTAAAATGAATTTTAATTTGCTGCTTACTTAAAAGCTACCCAATGTACAGAATTAAAGGTCTGTGAATTGTTAGCTTTATTTGCACAAATAATGCTAACACTTCTTCCCCTGGCATCATTGTTTAAAGAAACAATAAATATTAGCTTATCATTTCATTAACTCCGGCAAAGTCTTTAAAAATGCAAATCCCCAGTACGTCGCATAAAATGCCCGACTCTGTTTATTCCAAAATGAAATATCCAATTAAGGGTTACAGACGCCTAACGTGCTTAGTTTTTTTTTTAAGCAAGGTTGGCATGGTGGCACAGTGCTTATTGCTGCCTACCAGGTTTGCTTGTTTTGCCTGCTTGTTGTCTTTAAGTTTTCCTTCCACATTCCTAAAGATGTTAGTTTGATTTGGGGACTCCGAGTGGGTGCATGAGTTGAAGTGTGTCCCTGAGTGTACCCTGTGAAGGACTGGCACTCTCTAAAGCAGCAGTTTCTTAACTGTTTTGGGCTGTGGGTTGACGCCTTTTGGGTCATGCAGGTTTGGTAGATCCTGCAACATTCTTTGAGTTTAAGAGTTAATCAGGTACTCCAGGACTATCAATGGAAGTTAAGGGGAAGTGTGTTTCAGACTGAAGCCAGGAAGTACTTCATCACGCAAAGAATTGTGGGACTCTGGAACAAACTACTGAGACATGGAGAAACCTCGACAACCTTTAAGAAGAATCTGGATGAGATATTGGGACAGCTTAGCTATGAGCTAAATGAACAGGTTTGATGGACTGAATGGTCTCCTCTCGTTTGTCAAATTTCTTATGTTCTTATGTTTTAATTTAACCTGTTTAAGTCTTGAGCAGAGGGGACTGTATGGGGATCTCATCCAGGTCTTTAAATTCTTCAAAGGCATTGATAAAGTAGATCCAGTAACATTCCTTCAGCTTCAGGGTTAATCACTATATAATGCACTTGTAAGACTGTATCTGGGGTGCTGTGTGCAGGTCTGGTCACCCCAGTACAATAAAGACATAGCAGTACTTGAAGCTGTGCAGACGAGAGCAACCAAGTACATCATGGGAGTTAAGGACTTGTCCTACTGTGACAGACTCAGAGAATTAAACCTGTTTAGTGTCGAGTAGAGGAGACTGTGTGGGGACCTCATCCAGATCTTTAAAATCCTCAAAGGCATTGATAAAGTAGATCCAGTATCATTCCTTCAGCTTCAGGGTTAATCACTATATAATGCACTCGTAAGACTGTATCTGGGGTGCTATGTGCAGTTCTGGTCACCCCGGTACAAGAAAGACATAGCAGCACTTGAGTCTATCTAGAGGAGAGCAACCAAGTACATCATGGGAGTTAAGGACATGTCCTACTGTGACAGACTCAGAGAATTAAACCTGTTTAGTCTGACTAGAGGGGACTGTGTGGGGACCTCATCCAGATCTTTAAAATTCTCAAAGGCATTGATAAAGCAGATCCAATATCATTCCTTCAGCTTCAGGGTTAATCACTATATAATGCACTCGTAAGACTGTATCTGGGGTGCTGTGTGCAGGTCTGGTCACCCCGGTAAAGAAAGACATAGCAGTTGGTCTGTTAAAGAAGGGAGAAAGGCATTACTGCTCCGTTCCAATCCCTTATCTTTAATTCTTTCATGCTTGCTTTGACCCTTTGGCTGCCCTAAGCGCACGTGTGTGACAGTGTACAGATTGTAACAAACGTCCATATGCACTTATTTAAAATATGCATTACGGTTCAGTGGACAGGATTAGTGCCATGAATATAAAATGTTTTTATGTTTTTCTTTGTAAATATCCCATACGTGTTTCTTTTTGAGAATCTGTTTGGGTAAATAGCTTTTTATTTTTCCATTGCTTGGTATTTGTTAAAAATATTTTTGCATCTTAGCACCACATCATTCTGTTTATTGTAAGGGCACTGCCATTTTATGTATTATTGTTTGCTGTTGCTAAATCTTTTTCTGTCAAGTGACACTTAAGGGTCGCGTTGTTTGATGTCACTCACATGATGGTATAAAGCCTGTGTCATGTTTGGAGTTTTCACAAAGGAAGAACAGGTGGTGGTCCTCCAAAATTGTACGCAACAGAATCTTCACTGGCCTCTATTTGGAATCTATGATTTCTGCATTATACATGTTGTCACGTGCATGTGCATAGGGGACAGCTGAAGGGCTCTAGTGACTGTAATTCTACCACCACTCCAGGGGTTGGCGCTGTGTCCTAATGATTTTCTCTCTTCCTCCCCCTGCAGAACAGTTGATTGACGACTAAAACAACTATGATGTCACTTCCGGCCTTCGTCCACCTGGACTCACCTCTTCCTGTCTCAAAACCAGAAGCTCTGCCATCTTGGGACAGTTCTGATTTGAACTCACTCCGAGATGATTCCACAATAATTGAGGGTGGATTGTTAATACGGGGAGACCATGCTGGTACCACAACTGTTTATTGCCCTCTCTTTCTCTTACAATGTGTTTCTACACTGATGGATGCACTTACAGGTTTTCTGAAAAGGAACTGAAAAAGTGGATGACAGGAAGGGAAGACATGGAGAAATAAAACAAAACAAGGGTCAGTAATAGGAGATCAAAAAATAACCAGTTATCCAAGGAGATCACTGCAAGGCCTGATTAAAGTCAAAAACGATTGCCAACTTCAAAATCAGTAAAATAAATCAACCATAAATTCAAGAAAATAAAGAGATAAGAAGGGTTTTGGAATCCAAGTAGTTGGATAAGAAAGTGAACCTAAAATGAGCCTTGTATCCTATTGTGTCATGATTGACAGGTTCACAACCTCTGAAGCCACACCCCCAACTGAGCTAACCCTCACAAAATAGCAGCAGCGGAAACGAAAAACAAAATGGCATCGGATATCGATGCAAATCGAAAGTGAATTTTAAAAAGAGCATCAAATCAATAAAAACAAAACGATTCCATCAGATTGCTTGGTGTCAAAACCCCCTAAAATGTTATGCAGACAGAAAATAAGCCATCAAGACAGACCACACCATTACATGCAGGTGCACTCTGTCTCGATCGCTCCACCAACTTGGCTCATTCGTGTCAGCACACACACCCACGGGGATCGAACCAGCTATTTATTTATTTACTAGGAGGCTCTGCCCCCTGTTTGCTTCACCCCCGGGCGAGCGCTACGCGGTAGCCACTTCATGGATCTGCAACTCGCATGTGGGGAAGCGGATGTACAATTTAAACAGATTGTTATGTACATGGGAATTGTTACATATGCATAATAGAACTAACTAATTTACATCAGAGCGAGTAATTAACCATAGTAAAAAATAGTAAAATGTAATTAATTGAAAGAAAATTATGTTTCATGTTGTATTAGAGGTATTCGTTGCATTATTTGTTTTCATTCTGTTTGGTTTTGAAATTATCACAAAATATACTTTTTAAAATTACACTTTTACTGCAAAAATTCAGTAAAAACAATATTTGGAATTAACTTTTTGTCGATATCACATTGAAGTTTGATTCTGTGTTTGGACTTACATCGTGACAAGGCAACGTATAACTGTCCGTGAGTGAATTTCGTTTCTTTCTTTCTAATAAATAAAATGACTTTTTCGAATATTTGTCCCTGTGATTTGTTAATTGTCTTAGCAAAAGCTATTCTAATGGGAAACTGTAAACGTTTTAATACGAATGGCATATCAAGATCTCCTTTGGTGTCTAATGTTATCCCCTGAAGATGTACTACATTACCTTTCTTGTTGTTATAATTTTACATGTCAGAATTGTTCAACCAATTTTAAATACAACTAATCTTGTCCTATTGCATAGCCCATCACTCGGACATAAATTATGCAATAACATTACGATACATCCTTCTTTCAACAATAATTCGCCCGGTGGAAGACTGGACGATGTTAACGGTTGTAGATATTCTACAGGATATTGTAAGTTGATGTTTTCATCTTCTGCACCATCACCACCAACTTGCCAAATTACTAACCAATTTTCCATGGAACCGATCAACAATTTTCGTGTTAATTCGTTTGACTTCATCGTTTCTCAGGCTAGAATTGCCCGTGTACTCATTTTTTCTGTTGAAAACCCTTTGTGATGAAATTCTTTCATAAGATTTGGACATAAGTCTTCTTTTATTGGGAACTTAAAGTGAGGAAAAAGTAAAAATGTATAAGAGCTGAGAGTGCAGGAACTGTGTCTGTTAAAAGCATTCACACCAATGAGAGGTGAGCGGACCGTGGCCATGGGCCGTTAACTGGAAATGGTTGCGAAGAGGGCGGGACTTGAAAAAATCTCTTGGCAATAGTCTTGTCTCAAGATTTTCTTTTATAATAGAGAGATTTATTTTAAATTTATAGCACACCTTCATTGTATAATGTCCTTGGTGGGTAAAAAAATCCATCATTTGAATCTGTGGCTGTGTTGGGGATTATTAAATTGGAATTTGAGGCCAGTGGTGGCCCCTACTGGTTACAACAGATATTCAAAAGAATGGTCAAAAAAGGTAAGTGCAAAATTGCAAAGAATCACACAAACACAGAACTATACAAAGAAACACTCACTAAACTCCCAAGCGCATATGCAATGAACCACCAGGAACTGTGGGAAGCCCTTCTGGATTTACAGGCTGAAGGCAGTTTGTGGCGAGGACTGGGAAATGGCCTTGCCCCTTGGCGGAACCACCCACAACATAAATGGAACGTGACTGAGGCATTGAATCTGAAATACAATCAACAACCAATAAACCTCAATGAAATGAATCCAAACAAAAAAATCAGTAACAATGACATAAAACTAGAATTTGAACCCTAGTGTGGCTGAAATATAACAGGCAGAAGAGGAAGTGACATCAGTTCCTGCAGCCTTCGATTTTCCCTTCTGAAGGAGAGAAGATATGAATGACAGCGCCATCCCGTGGCACAAGGTGGTATTGCAGTAGGAAGGACATAAGTCCTGAAGATGCCCCCCTTTTCACATCTTTCTGAATTGTTTTCGTATTTTGGAATTTCGATTGATTGATTTTCTTGTAAAGACTTTATTAACCCATTTATGACCACGTCTTATCTCCTGGTCCCTTAATTCATAAAAATGTTGAGCTTTGGCAGCCTAACTGTAAAGGAAAGACATAAATACAGAAAGTAAGCAGAAGCGTTCAGCATCTAAAGATAAATGCAAAAATGTTTGGATGACTAGGGCTTGAGAAGTGGTGAAGCACCTCTCTCTAGCTTTCCTTGTTACTTCTCTCGTCCCTGTGACTGCCACCTGATTTATGAGGGGCCAAAGGGCAAATGGCAGGATAAAGATGGGGACAGAACCAAATTCTTACAATGGCAAAATAATATCCACAAGGAAAAAATAGCTAACCATGTTGAAATATTGATACAGATTGATGTTAAAAATGACCTGATGATGCTCAGAAATATTGCAAAAATGGTGTCAAATGCAATCAGATCCTGACACCATTCTTTTTCATTACCGCGTCAAGTGGCCCGTTTCGCTCACTTTTGGATAGCTCAATCATAACTAATTCATTTCCTCAGATACTCATTACGTACACTGATGAATGGAAGTGGGGTCTTTCAGATGATCTCCTTTGGCACTTATAAAGTCACTAAAAACCTGCCGCAGCTCAAGTACTTCTGCCCCAGAGTTCGCTGTTCGCATATTTATAAGCTTTCCTTTGCTTTCCTCTCTTTCGATTCTCATAGCTAACAAGATGCTGTTGCAAAAAGCCTGCTGACATCAGGGGGCTACAGACACTAAGGTATCCTGTCTAAGGATCCAATGGTTGTTGGCCTGACCGAACGTCTTTAGTAATTGCATTTTACCTGAGAACTTGTCTGGCTGCTCTATTTCTGCACTCAGTGGATACAAAAATGAACTGATTTGAATTGATTCATGCTTCTGGTCCTGGTGGGCCTACTGCCCATTCACTTTGACCTCCATTTTCTATGACACTGTCCCCCCATCTGCAGCACCTATTAAAAAACACAGCACATACAGGACGTATTCAGCTGCCTTCACTTTCTGCACTTTATTCCAAATGGATACGTTTGCCATTTTTGCCCATCAATCTACATTCAATAATCCATAATAACAAAATGAACATGTGTTTTCCAAAAGATATGCAAATTTATTAAAAATAAAAAAACTTTAATCTGTAATTCTTGTAATGATTCAGACCCTTGATTCAGTATTTTACTGTCAAAGGGGCTTCTACAATTCCAGACCTTTGCACACCTGCTTTATCCCATGGGAATCATCTGTGAACTGCCATCTGCAAGGGCTCTCCAGAGATGTCCTATGGGGTTTAAGTCTGGGCATTGTTTGGGCCACTCAGAGATGTGTCCAGCTTTGTCTTGGCTGTTTGCTTCAGTTCATTGTCATGCTCTGTTCTGAGGTGGGATACACTTTGGAGTAGGTTTTCTACAAGGACATCTCTGTTTTTTTCTACATTCATTCTTCCTTCGGTCCTTACCAATCTCGCTAGTCTCCCTATCCCTGTCACTGAGAAGCACCTCCATAGCATGATGCTCCCACTACCATGCTTTACTATAGGGATGAAATTAGGCAGATGATGAGCAGTACCTGGTCTTCACAAGACAAGGTACTTGGAGTTTTTTAATCGCAAATTCCAAGTAGGAGTTAGACACTCTACCACAAACATTTCATTGATGGAGTGCTGTTGAGGTGGTCTTCCTTCTGACAGGTTCTCCCATGACTGCTGGCCGAGTCTGAGGTCACATCTACTTTGGGGCAGGTTTTCTTTAAGGACCTCTCAGTCATCATTTCCTAAGTGTGTATGGTTTGGGGATGGTGGAACTGATGAAAATATAGGAGGCAGAGCTAGAAGTGACAGAAACAAAATTAGGAATGAGCATATTGGAGAGACAACACAGGTATGACAGTTTGGTGACCAAGTGAGAGAGGCCAGATTGAAAAGGTCTGGGCACGTGCAGAGGAGAGATGAGGGCTACATCAGGAAAATAATATCGAGGATGGAACCGTGAGGCAAGAGGAAAAGAGGAAGGCCAAATAGGAGGTCTATGGATGTGATGAGGGAGGACAAGAAGGCTGTCGGTGTGGAAGAAAATCATGTAAAAGACAGGGATGGATGGAGACGGCTGACCTGCTGTGATGACCCCAAATGCAAGCAGTCGAAAGAAACACAGTCTCCCTGTCCCTGCCGCTGTGAAAGGACCTCCATAGCATGACGCTGCCACCACTGTGCTTCACCTTAGGGGTGGTATTAGGCAGGTGATGAGCAGTGCCTGCTCTTCCATAGGCAGTGCTTAAATTTCTGCCCAAAGAGTTTAATCTTTCTCTCTCATGATCTTTCTCTTTTTAAGGGTACAGTCATATTCATTTTACTCAGAAGTGACTTCCATCGATCAATTCTCCCTTCAATACCTGAATGATGGAGCCTCTCTAAGATAGTTACCCTTCCGATAGATTCTCCCATCTCAGTAAATGACCCTTGAAGCTCTCCTAGAGTGACTATTAGGATCTTGCTCACCTCCTTGATCAAGGCCCTTTGTGTCTATTTACTCAGTTTGCTTTGTCAACCAACTCTAGGAAAAGGTCTTGTGGTTCCAAACTTCTCCTATTTCTGGAGGCCAATGTGCATCTTGGAACACTCCAAGCCATAGAAGTGGTTTTATTCCCTCGCCCTGATCAGTGCCACCCCATAATTTGATTGTGAAGACCTACAGAGAGTTCCTCTGACTTCATGGCTTGGATTTTTGTCCTGACATGCATTGAGAATTGTGGAACCTTCTATAAACAAAGGAACATGTGAGCCTTTCTAAACGACGTCCAATCGATTCAGTTTGCCATAAGTGGATGCCAATCAAGTTCTAGATGCATCTCAAGGAGAATTCATGCAGACAGGATGGACCTGAGCACAATTTGCTCTTGTGTGTGTTCTACCGCAATTTGATCGCCGAGGTCTACAGGGAGTTCCTCTTCATGACAATACTTCATCTTTTTTTGGCTTCTCCCGTTAGGGGTTGCCACCGCAGATCATCTTGCTCCATATCTTCCTGTCTTCTGCATCTTGTTCTGTCACACCCATCACCTGCATGTCCCCTCTCACCACATCTGTAAACCTCCTCTTAGGCCTTCCTCTTTTTCTCTTACCTGGCAGCTCTATCCTTAACATCCTTTTCCCAATATACCCAGCATCTCCCCTCTGCACATGTCCAAACCAATCTAAACAATACAATACAATACAATACCATACCATTTATTTTTGTATAGGCCCAAATGCCTTTTGACAGCCACCAGCTTTGACTCTCTAAGAAGACAAGGAAAAACTTCAAAAAAAAAACCTTTTTAGAAAAGAAGTGGAAGGAAACCTTGGGAAAGACAGTTCAGAGAGAGACCCCTTTCCAGGTAGGTTGATCGTGCAGTGGGTGTCAAAAAGAAGGGGGTCAATACAATACAATACACAGAACAGAACAAAACACAAGTAATCCTCAATACATTTCAATACTGCAATAGAAATATTACAAGTACAGATCACAATTCAACAGCAGATGATATCACATCATAGGATTTGAATTTTTTCAGAGTCCTGGAGACCTCAGCCATCAAGCTGCCTTCTCCTATTGGCCATTCCACAGCTGAGTCAGCTCTGGGCTAGCCAATTTGATAAAAGGACCCCTGTACCCAATGATTACTGCAATCCTCCATCAGAGATGACTTTACCTTAGGCAGGCAAAACACACAATCGAGTACCGAGAAGAGAAACAGAATAGGTGAGGGTTAGTAACAAATTTTAACTATCATATTGCTTATGTTTTAGTGCTAATGATTAACAAAAGAGATGCAGTCTACAGTTAATCAGCAGCTCTAGTCAGGGTGTACTAAACTGAAGTAGTGAGTCTTCAGCCAGGATTTGAAAGCTCAGACCGAAGGGTCATCTCTTATAGTAGCAGACAGACCATTCCACAGTTTAGGGGCCCTGTAACTAAAAGCTCGACCAACCACTGTTGTTTTATTAATTCTAAGAATCACAAGCAGACCGGCATCTTGAGACCTTAATGTGCGTTCTAGTTTGTAAGTCATGATAAGTTCAAATAAGCAAGCCGGTCCTCGGCCATTTAAGGCTTTATATGTTAAAAAGAGGATTTTGAAATCTGCCCTAAACTTAACTGGGAGCCAGTGTAATGACTTGAGGAAAGGGGTTATGTGTTCGTATTTTCTTGTTCTTGTAATCATGCTTGCAGCAGCATTTTGGATTAACTGGAAGCTGTATAAAGAACAGTTTGAACAGCCAGTGAACACCACACTGCAGTAGTCAAACGGCATCCAGTCAATTCAGTTTGCAGCAGATGGATTCCAATCAAGTTCTAAAAACATCTCAAGGAGAGTTAAAGCAAACAGGATGCACCTGAGCACAACCTGTAGAGCCACAGTGAACACAAATTTCAATGAGGGGTTTCAATGTTTGACTTTTCATACATGTGAAAACTTTTCTAACATCATGTTTTCACTTTGCCATTATGGGTTATTGAGTGTAGATATGCGGAAAAAAATGGCATATTTTGTCTAGCAAAATAAAATCTACAACAGGATGAAGTGTGCAGAAAGTGAAGGGGTCTGAATGCTTTCTGAATGGACTGTATATGTAGTCCTTAGTGGCATACTGTGGATCTTCATGAGGTGCTGTTGAGCCTGACCTTGTCCTTTACAGAGACTCAACTGACACCAGAGTTAGTGTTATAGTTAAAACTGGGAGGAAGTGGTGGGCACAGAAGCCATTTGAACAGGTAAAAGCAAGGCTGAGACACGTCATGCTGGTAAGTTTGGTGACAGTTGGACCAGCTGGGTTTGGCAACATTGCAAGACCCCGATACAATAAAGCCTGGGGGGAAAGAGAGACGTCAGCTGATCCAGGAAGAAATCCATGCAGAGGTGGAAGAGGAACGACGTAGCAGGAGAGTGGCTATGTGCCAGCAGGGAGCATGGATCAATTGGGATCATATAACTGTCTGGTGAAGAACTTTGGAAATCAGAACCAGCTCAACTGAGGTTAGATATCCTTCTAAACCCATCCAATCTGCTTTGCTTAGGTCTTAGTTGACACCCGGACATGTCGCCTGTACCGGGCAAGAGGTTCTTTAGAGCACATCTTGAGCTGCTGCCTGAAAGCCTTGGGAGAGGGCAGGTATAGGTGGCGCCATGACCAAGTGTTGAAGGCAATAGCTGATACTATCTGCACTGTAATTCAACAGAACAAACACCAGCTCCTAATAAGGCACTATGAAATAAACAGCCAGACACACACAACAAAGGTTTGGGGCAGCCACCTGAGCCACTCCTGGCTGCAAAAGGCTGAGGATTTTTTAGTACAAATGTATACAAGTTTGAGTCCAACACAGAAATGACTAATGTAGGGATGATGGTGGGTTTTTAAGGTCAGTCAGGGGAAGTGATGTCATCGGGACTGGGACCAGAAGTAATGTCCTCGAAGTCGGGTCCAGAACTGGAAATGACGTTCTTGGATTCAGGCGGAATTTCCCGAGTCTGTTCTGTAGAGAAAAAAGAGGGAGGTTTAGTGCACCCCCGGTCTGGCATGGAATTCCCGTCTTTTGGTCCCTTTGGCTGACTCCTATAGGCACGTGTGTGACAGCACAAAACTAGCTTTGTTAAGGCAGGTGGGCTTCAGGGCCTTCATTGTCCTGCTATCCTCAATGCTGGACTGGCATGTGAATGATGACCTAAGAAAGCAGTTGAAGTTTCTGGAACACAACATGAGGATGGCACTCTTGCCAGATTTGGTCTTAACATCTGACCAGTCTAAGCCAGTGATCATGATGGAACTCAATGTTCCCTGGGAAAATTAGATATAGGAGGCCCATGAGTGCAAAAAGGCAAAAGACCCCAAGCTGGTAGATGAATAGAGAAGGCACGGGTGGAAAGCCTGATGTGAATTCATCGAAAGTGGGCTGCAGGAGCTTTGAAGGGTGATCTCTACTTTGGCTTTAGAAGGTTACAGGAAAGAAGAACATCATTGATGCTGCCGAAAAAGCGTCAAGGTGGTTGCTTGGACACAAACTGGGGACTGATCACCCCAAGCTGGGTCACCCGGGTGAGGGTGTCTGATGATCTAAGAACCCTGGGTTGATCACTAAGGACATGTCCATTTGCACCACTTGGTGTATGAAGAAATTAGTGGTTTCTATTGTCTCTCCTTCTCTCTTATTACCCTCCTAGAACAAACGTTCCTGCGTAGTAAAAAGAGCACATTGTTTGAATCAACTAATTAGGAGAGCAGAGTAATGGCCGGGTATCTGAGGCTCTTGGCAGCAGACTATGGAACCGGGGAGTGGTTAACATGCAAGTGAACAGGACGTTAGGAGAAATAAAACTTCATTTTATGGGAATGTGTGTCAAGTGCCCATGAAAAGCTTGGAACCATGCACAGCATACCATTCTTATTTTTACTTTCCTTAAAGGCTTGGCAAGGACCATTAATGATTAAGTGCCATTCAGACATAAACAGGGATCTGGAAAACAGATGAAAAGAATTAGCAATAAACAACCGGACTAATGTCAAATTCTTACAGTATAAGGAATTTGTTTGTATGACACAAGTTGTTGCTCCCCTTGTACAAAGCTGGACTTTTGTTAGGGGTACGCACATAAATGATATTTATCTATAGTACTTTACGGCAATGTAAATAAAATGTATGCAGAGAAAATGAAATGTTTTCATTTTATTGCAGCATGCTATTCAAGTCAGAAATCCTAGATGGGCCAGCAGTTCATTGCATAAGCATAATCATCAAAGAAAAAAATCCAGAAATAAAATAAGCAATTAATGTCACTTGTAAATTAAAATCATTAGAATGCAGAGACATAAAGTCAAGAGCAGTGCAGTGCTAGTCGAGCCCCCAGGAAAGATAATGATGGGCTTTTGTAGGAATTTAAACGTATTACCTAGAAGACAGCAAGTCCATAATTTGCTGAATAACATATGCACGAGGGCTGCAGACAGCTTAAGGAAATCATGTATTAACTCTTTTAGGGCTAATTTTTTTTTTGTTTCTTATCTCCCAGGGCTGAATATTTTTCCAAAAACTAACATTTTTTTAAAAAGAACACAAAGCAATTGTTTAACATATCAAATCAACAAAAAAATTTACTTTTGACAAATGTTACTGTCTTGCATGTTGTATGAGCCTGCATACTCTATGATTTCACATACATTTTACACAGCAAAGTCCTGCAAAGTCTGATGTCGCTCAAAGCAGCCAATTTCAGTCATTGCCACATTGCACTGCTTACAATACGTGTTGCTTTGGTGCCTACTTTTCAAGTGTCTGTTGCTGCACTTTCTCACATATATTGTTAGTGTGTACTGTAGAGAGACAAGTCACCCTTTTGCCATTGTGCCATTCCACTGCCACCTCTTTTCATCTTCTGAAACTTTATGAACTTCATGCATGGCATTATAGCCTGGCTCACCCCATGGGATTTGCTTCTGTTTATTACAGAAGTGAATAAAACTTTGCAGCAGCACGTACCTATCGCCATGCTGCATAACCTGTCCAAAGCCACCAGGGGACAAAGCACGTTTGGACCAATGCTCCCTGAAGTTATATCACCAGTTCTGTCCATTCTCTATTTGTAATACCACTGCACGCTTCATCTCGTCTTTTGTTGTGGGTTTACACTTTGAAAAACGAGAATGCGATGCAAACGCAGCCCGCGATTAAAAAAATTTCTCTGCCTACCTGTTTATCTCGTCTGACGGTAGCTGAAAAGCAGCATCAGGAGAGAGCAGCCTGAAGTACAGCAGCTGGTGATCTGTCGTGTCCAACAGCAAGCCATGCCGTCTTGTGAAGTCCAGCAGCCAGATCGGCTCTCAACGGATCAATGTCTGTGTATTTATCCCACGCGAACCTTGCCGTAGATGCATCGACTGCGCGAAGCGCTCAACTGGCAGCAGATCCGCTGGCGCGGCATCGGCTGGTGTTTGATCAGCTGATGTCAGCTTCTCACTCTCTTGCTCGATTTCCTGATCACTGTCAATAAAATCCGATTCTGAAATATCGGAGTCCGACTCCGTGATAATGCGCAAAACATTGTCTGCCGAGTGTTTTCTTTTCTGCACTCACTTCGCTCCCTTGTTACATGTCGATGCCATCTTGCCATTGTTTACATTTCGCAACTCACGCACACGCTAGGATTAGTTGCTGAGTCAACGAGTTTAGCATTCCTCCAAGCACTGAGGGAATGCCTGTGACGTGACAGTGAGATTTGCCGCCATTAACAGCTGATTATCGCCCTCTATCCCTGGATGTCGACTTTAGTCGACATTCGCCCTCAACCCCTCTTGTCGACAAAAGTCGACATCCGCCCTAAAAGAGTTAAGGATCGTGTGTAAGTGTCCTATGATTTAGTGCAAGCAAAATAAGTGAATAATTATAATTAAGGAAAGAACTGATATATGGGGGTATAAACTGCCCCCTAAAACACAGCCCACTAAAAGAGTGCCTTTAACTTGTTATGGCTATATGATGTATTCTTTGCAGATTATCTGAACAACATGTCAAATGATTGTTTTATTATTATTTTTCTCATTTTCCTTCTTCCCACATACACATACAGTGAATTCGGAAAGTATTCAGACCCCTTTACTTGCTTTACTGTCAGGTCAGGTCAGGTTGGGGAGCAGGCACTGGTACAGCACGTTGCTGCATCCAACACACGACAAAACAACTTGAAAACCTGGTTGGCAGACACAGCGGCCCAATCCCACTCTTTGGAAATTACCCTCTATCTTCCATAGCCAGGTGTTACGTGGGCGTGGCCTGGTCCAGTCTCCAAAAATGAGGATCCTGCGAGCCGGACCATCCTCGGGGAATCGCCGTGACCCGACATTTGCGCGATAGACATATGAGCTCCAACAAAATAGCGCCGATTAAAACGCACCGTCAAAATCGCGCCGACAAAATCGCGAAAGTTGCATTAAATATGAATTACTAGTTTAAAGCATATATAATAATGTTTATTTTAGAAGTCAATATTATGAGACGCGGTATGCCATCAGCACGGCACGCATATAGTTGTTAAGATCACGCCCTGCATATGTAGGAAGAATTGCAGCAAGACTTCTTGATAGTTGTGCGTATTTAGACTTGGTGGCTGCCTGACTGCTTGTAATTCCGCTTTGTATATGACGCGTTATGCCAACGCTCAACTGAGTTATTTGTTCGCGGCATGCCATCAGCAGTTATAACAGTTATAACCTAGCACATAATGTGTACATAATGCGCACATATGCGTCCTATTCTCTTGGCCTCTCTCGCGATTTTGTCGAAAACCAGTTAGCGGGTTTGTCAGCGCTCATTTGTCCGTCGCGGTTTTGTCGGAGCTCGTATGTCTATCTCGCTTTTCTCTGTGAACCGGGAATCGCGTCACATGGCCATAGTGCCGTAACTGACGCTCCCTCACAATGCAAGTCATGTGCCTCATTCTGGACTCCTTGAGAAGCTGCTCATTCGACAGAAAGTCAAAACAAACGGTACCCAAGAATTCTCAAAAGAGACACATCTCAGGTCACTGGATAGCGTCCATGTCTCGCAACCATATAGCAAAACAGGAAGCAGCAGAACTCTAAAGTCTTGGACCTTCGTCCTTTTACAGAGATATCAGGAGCGTCATACACCCCATTCCAGTGACCCGCTCTCCCAATCTTTCTACTGACATCATAGGAAGAGTCACCAGAGACATGCCGAGGTAAGTAAACCTCTGGACGTGGTCGACATCTGTGCCCAAGAGGTCATTAAAGGCCTGGATCTTGGTTTTTATCAGGACAAACGCAAGCCCGGATTCTTCACTCAGTTTCTCGTGTGTTGTAGATTTAATTTAAAACGGATACATTTGCCATTTTTTGCCCATTAATCTACACTCAAAATCCAATTATTACAACATGAAAAAATGTTTTCAGAAAGGATTACAAATTTAATACAATCAAAATCTGAGATCCTTTATTCATAAAAGTATTGTGGCCCTTAATTCGGTACTTTGTAGAAGGTCCTTTACAGCTTTGTGTCTTCTTCAGTGTGTCTCTACAAGCTTTAACACACCTGGATTTGAGCAGTTTATACCATTCATCCTGACAGATCCTCTTAAGCTTCATTAGATGGGAAGTGTCTGTAAATTGCTATTGTCAGGTCTCTTTGGAGATGTTCTAAGCAGTTTAAGTCTGGGCACCCTCTGGTACACTCAGGAACACTTAGGGACTTGTTCCAAAGTAACTCCAGTGTTGCTTTGGCTGTCTGCTTCGGGGTCACTGTCGTGCTGAAATGTGAACCATCACTCTAGTCTAAGGTCATATGCATTGTGGAGTAGGTTTGCTTCAAGGACATCTCTGGTTTGGATTGCATTCATCCTTCCTTCCCTCAATCCTATCCCTATCATTGAGAAGCACCCCCATAGCATTATGCTCCCATTACTATGCTTCACTTTAGAAGTGCTTGGTCTTCACCAAACATAGTGCTTGGAGTTCTGCCCAAAAAGTTCAATTTTATCTCATCACAACAGAGAATCTTTTTCCTCATGCTGACAGAGTTCTTTAAATGCAAATTCCAAGTGGGAGTTAGACACTCTAACCAGAAATGTCTGCTGAGATGGTCTTCCTTTTGACAGGTTCTCCCATCTCAGCAGAAACCCTCCGAAGCTCTATTGGAGTGACCATTGTTTTTTTTTGTTCACTTCCCTGACCAAGGTTATTCTTGCCTGTTCACTCAGTTTGGACAGCCAACTCTAGGAAGAGTCCTGGTGGTTCCAAATTTCTTGCATTTCTCAATTATCGATGCCTCTGTTTTCCTGGGAACACTCCAACCTTTAGATATGGTTTTATCTCCTTCTGTGCCTCAACACAATTTGATCTAAGAGGTCAACAGGAAGTTCCTTGGACTGCACAGCTCGGAATTTGTCCTGACGTTAAATATGCTTGCTTTTATAAACCTCTGTTTTCATTAAGGGGTCGCCACAGCGGATCATCCGTCTCCATCTATCCCCATCTTTTACATCATTTTCTGCTCCACCGACTACCTTCACGTGCTCCCTCACCATATCCATAAACTCCTCTTTGGCCTTCCTCATTTCCCCTTGCCTGACAGTTCCATCCTCAACATTCTTTTCCCTGATGTACCCCACATAAGGTGGGGGTAGGTTCTGGAGAGAAGATGAGTGAAAGTCAGAAGAAGTGAGACGGAGTACATGTGCAAGTACGCCTTTAGAAAGTATGCACAGTCAAATCAGTTTGCCATAGGTGAACTGCAACAAAGATCTAGAAACATCTCAAGGAGAGGTAAAGCAAACAAGAAGCTCCTGAGCACAAGTTGGAGGGTGGATTGATGGACCAAAATCACCAAAGTACCCATTTAAAATTAATTCTACAAGACAATAAAGTGTACAGAAAGTGAAGGGGTCTGAATACTTTCTGAATCCGCTGTAGATGAGTCAATAGTGGGAACATGATGTCAAAACTGAACAACTGGGGCCTGGAAAAAATGTCATATGATCTGATGCATCTCAACCTATGGTGAATGGTACAGACTGTTGCTGGTGGTGGAATGGTGAATATCTTGGTATACAGTATGCCTATTCACACTCTTCTTCTTTTGACTGTTCCCGTTAGGGCTCACCACAGCAGACCATCTTTTTCCATCTCTTTTTGTCCTCTGCATCTTGCTCTGTGAATAGTAGGCATCTTCACACTAAATGAGCATAATTTGATTACCACAGTAATTACTAAGCATCAGTGCTGACCACTGTAAGGGAAAAATCCACATCCACGGTCCACTTCAGCACTCATAGATTGCTGGAGTCTGAGGAACACTTTTATGTATAAGTATACGAAATTTATTTAACAAAGACACCTTCCGAAGCCCCCAAACCCACCATGCACCTTCCATTGTAATCACTGGTGTGCTAACAATCCTTTGCTTTTAGACAAAGCCTTTTGCCATGCATGAGCATCTGTGGATCTCCTCATGAGCTCTGTTAAGGTATGTAATGACAGGTCAGACCATTAGGGGGCACCTCTGATAATACTATCGTCTCTTTCTCTACCTGCAGCACAGAGAAACCACCCCCTGAGGGCACCTGATTCCACCCCTTCCATTCCCAGAAAATAAAGCCACCAGATTCCCGGAAGGAGGCATCATTTGACCAAACGAAACCCTGATCCTGATTAACTTTATATTATCTTGTTTAGAGCACCAACGCCATCGCTAATTCACCCGCATTGACGGGCATTGTTTTGTTTGCTTGTTTTTTGACTGAAAGGGACTAGGGTACCCAAAATCATTATAAGACTGGCCACAGTTTATAATGTATGAATATGCAACAGAATATTTAGCACGTAGTTGATGAAACGTTAATCTAATATAAAATGGTCTGTATATGGGAAATAAAATCATCTTGTATCAATCAATCATTAAACATTTATTTATATAGCACATATTCATACAAAAAATGTAGCTCAAAGTGCTTTACAAAATGAATAGAAAAATAGAAGACACAGTAAAAAATAAACATAAGTCAACATTAATTAACATAGAATAAGTAAGGTCCGATGACCAGAGTGGACAGAAAAAACAAAAAAAAACTCCAAAGGCTGGAGAAATAAATAAAATCTGTAGGGGTTCCAGACCACGAGACCGCCCAGTCCCCTCTGGGTAATCTACCTAACATAAGTCAAACAGTCCTCTTTGTATTTAGGGTTTTCATGGAAGGACCTGATGATGATGGTCACGTAGACTTCTGGCTTTCAGTCCATCAATGTTGGTGCATCATGATGGTTTGAGTAGGTGGTGGTGGCGCAGGCCGCCACCACAAAGAAACCGGAAAAAGAAACAGAAGAGAGAGTAGGGGTCAGTATGGATTTTGGAGCCACTGTGAATAATTATTATGATGAATTGAACATACAGAGTATCAGTTTTAAGTTAAAGTGAAGTTATAAAAAGGCCATGTTAAAGTAATGTGTTTTCAGCAGTGTTTTAAACTGCTCTACTGTATCAGCCTGGCGAATTCCTATTGGCAGGCTATTCCAGATTTTAGGTGCATAACAGCAGAAGGCCGCCTCACCACTTCTTTTAAGTTTAGCTTTTGGAATTATAAGGAGACACTCATTTGAGGATCTAAGGTTACGATTTGGAATATAACGTGTCAGGCATTCCGATATATAAGATGGAGCGAGATTATTTAAGGCTTTATAAACCATAAGCAGTATTTTAAAGTCAATCCTGAAAGACACAGGTAACCAGTGTAGTGACATCAGAACTGGAGAAATGTGTCCGGATTTTCTTTTCCTAGTTAGGATTCTAGCAGCTGCATTCTGCACTCGTTGCAAGTGATTTATGTCTTTTTTGGGTAGTCCTGAGAGGAGTGCGTTACAGTAATCTAGTCTACTGAAAACAAAAGCGTGAATTAATTTCTCCGTATCTTTCAGTGATATAAGAGGTCTAACTTTAGCTATGTTTCTTAAGTGAAAAAATGCTGTCCTAGTGGTCTGATGAATATGCGATTTAAAATTCAGATTACAGTCCACGGTTACCCCTAAATTTTTTACTTCCGTCTTAACTTTTAATCCTAGTGCATCAAGTTTATTTCTGATAACCTCACTGAATCCATTATTGCCAATTACTAAAATTTCAGTTTTCTCTTTATTTAGTTTGAGAAAATTACTATTCATCCATTTAGAAATACCAGTAAGACATTGTGTTAGTGTATCGAAAGAGTCGGAGTCATCAGGTGCTATTGATAAGTACAGCTGTGTGTCATCAGCATAGCTGTGGTAACTCACGTTGTAACCTGAGATAATCTGACCTAACGGAAGCATGTAGATTGAGAATAACAGCGGACCCAGGATAGAGCCTTGTGGAACACCATATCGGATATCATGTGTCTTTGAGATTTGATTACCACAACTCACAAAGAATTTTCTCCCTGCCAGGTATTGGGTTTGTCACACACGTTTGCATGGGAGGCAGCTAAAGGGCTCAAATGATGGTAATTCCACGCCAGACTAGGGGGTGGTGGAGTGCGCTAATCCTTTCTTTCTTTCCACTGCAGACCAGTTACAGCAAATTCCGCCTGGCCCTGATGACATCACTTCCAGTCCTGGCCCCTATGACATCACTTGCTTTAAAGTTGCCATCTTTACCTCACCCAAGCAGTTCTGTTTTGGACTCCAATCTGTATACAACTGTACTATCTATTTATCAACTTTTTGCAGCCATACGGGAGGATGCCCCCAAACTTTTTTGTGGCTCTTTTGTCGTTCTTTGACATGTTACGTATAGTGCATTTACATGCAATTCAATAACCGATTAGTCACAGGAATCTGATTTCTAAAATGCCATGTAAACCCTTATTGTGGTTAGAGAAATCGAGTTGTTGGCTGCTGAGAAACCTGAATAAAAGAGGTAGATTTTTCCACGAATAATGCCATTATGTGGCCAAGTATCCCTTTAACCAGGTTACTGTTAAGGATTTTGTAGTCTGTACATGTCCTTAGCACTTTGTCAGCCTGTGTAGGTATTTGCTTTGCACACGGGTAGAAGCTTCCACAAAATACACTTTGGGAGAAGAATTTTTGGAAGATTGCATTATTCCTTCTCCTGGATGAAATAATTTGTCTCAGTATTTCAGAAATTGCTAAATTTATGTCTGTGAGCTGTAGAGTAACACGCTAAACGTAACGTGCATTTCATACTCTGCCTACTTTTTAAAGTAACAAGTAACCTAGCAAAATACTTATTTTATTGAGGTAAAAAAACTTGCATTGTTATTGTCCCAGGAGCGGTGTTTGTAAGTCAAGAATCTCACCTACCGCTAAGCAGGTCTTATGAAGGGCTCACTTACACAGCCAAGCTAATTAGAGTTTGCTGCATACAGAAACCTGTAAAAAAAAAGTGTCAATTTGACTAAACAACCCAAGAAAAAGAGTCAGTTTGTTTTCAAATTCATTTATTTTCAATCTACAAGCTTCCATTAGGCCCCATCTGCAGATGACAAGTAGCTTTATTTATCTATAGTGCCTGATGACCCTGATGCTCTTGGCTTTCCGATCCATTTTCTTAGCAGTATTTCCAAATGGATGGTGTGGAATAAGCGCTTGGTTGGCACCGACCCGACACAGACTGACAACGAAGGTACAGGTGAAAATGAACAAAAATATTTATTTTTGTATTCTTCAGCCATGGGGCGCATCCCACAGGCCCTACACAGTCCCCAAAACACACAGAAAAGAAAACACATAAAAAATCACTCTCTTCTTCTTCCACTCCACCCAGGCAGCTTTGTCCTAATCCTCCTGACTCTGGTGCCTCGAGTAGTGGCTGCAGGCTCCTCTTATAGCACACCCAAAAGTGCTTTTGGTGATAATTAGCCTAATTCAGGCTTCACTTCAACATCAACATTCAGGCTCATTACAACAACAACAACATTTATTTCTATAGCACATTTTCATACAAACAATGTAGCTCAAAGTGCTTTACATAATGAAGAAAGAGAAAAAACACAAAATAAATAAGAATTAAAATTAGGGAACAGTAATTAACATAGAATAAAAGTAAGGTCTGATGGCTGGGGGGACAGAAAAAAGAAAAATAAAACTCCAGACAGCTGGAGAAAAAAAAAATAAAATCTGCAGGGGTTCTTCGGCCACATGACCACCCAGCCCCCTCTAGGCATTGTACCTGACATAAATGACCTTAATCAGTCCTTATTGTATTATGAAAGATGCTGAGAAATTAGTTCACGTGTTTGTTTTCAGTCGACTAGATTACTGTAATGCACTCCTCTCAGGACTACCCAAAAAAGACATAAATCGTTTGCAACGAGTGCAGAATGCAGCTGCTAGAATCCTAACTAGGAAAAGAAAATCAGAACACATCACACCAGTCTTAGCGTCACTACACTGGTTACCTGTGTCATTCAGGATTGACTTTAAAATTCTGCTTATGGTTTATAAAGCCTTAAATAATCTCGCCCCATCTTATATATCGGAATGTCTGACACCTTATATTCCAAATCGTAACCTCAGATCCTCAAATGAGTGTCTCCTTAGAATTCCAAGAACAAAACTTAAAAGAAGTGGCGAGGCGGGCGGCCTTCTGCTGCTATGGACCTAAAATCTGGAATAGCCTGCCAATAGGAATTCGCCAGGCTGATACAGTAGAGCACTTTAAAACACTGCTGAAAACACATTACTTTAACATGGCCTTTTTATAACTTAATTTTAATCGTAATTTAACTTAATCCTGATACTCTATATGTTCAATCTCCTCAAAATAACTATTCATGGTGGCTCTAAAATCCGTACTGACCCCTACTCTCTTTTCTGTTTCTTTTTCCGGTTTCTTTGTGGTGGTGGCCTGCGCCACCTCCACCTACTCAAAACTTCATGATGCTCCAACAATGATGGACGGATTAAAAGGCAGAAGTCTACGTGACCATCTTCATCAAGCCCTTCCGTGAGAATCCTAAATCCAAAGAGGACTGTTTCATTTATGTTAGGTAGAATGCCCAGAGGGGACTGGGAGGTCTCGTGGCCTGGAACCCCTGCAGATTTTATTTTTTTCTCTAGCCGTCTGGAGTTTTTTTTGTTTTTTCTGTCCCCCCTGGCCATTGAACCTTACTCTTATTTGATGTTAATTAATGTTGATTTATTTTGTTTTATAATTGTGCCTTTCATTTTTCTATTCATTAATATGTAAAGCGCTTTGAGCTACTGTTTGTATGAAAATGTGCTATATAAATAAATGTTGTTGTTGTTGTTGTTGTTGTATGGTATTCAGGGTTCTCATGGAAGAATTTGATGATGACGGTCAGGTGGACTTCTGGCCATTGATTTAATCAATGTAGGAACATCACGGTGCTGTGATCAGGTGGTGGTGGTGCAGATAAACAGCACAGAAAACCGTAAAAAGAACAGAAGAGAAAGTAGGGGTTAGTATGGAGCCACCATGAAATGATAATTAATTGAATATACACAGCATCAAGATTAAACTAAAATGAAGCTTTGAGAAAGCCATGTAAAGTAATGTGTTTTCAGCAGTTGTTTGAAGTGCTCCACTGTATTACCCTGGCGAATTCCTATCGGTCAGCTATTCCAGATTTTAGGTGCATAACAGCAGAAGGCCGCCTCACCACTTCTTTAAGTTTAGCTCTCAGAATAATAAGCAGACACTCATTTGAAGATCTAAGGTTACAATTTGGAGTGTAAGGTGTAACATTCTGAAATATAAGATGGAGTGAGATTATGATTATGAGATTATAAACTATAAGCAGTATTTTAAAGTCAATTCTAAATGGCACAGATAACCAGTGTAGTGACATCAAAACTAGAGAGATGTGCTTGGATTTTCTTTTCCTAGTTAAGGTTCTAGCAGCTCCATTCTGCACTCATTGTAATCGATTGATGTCTTTTTTAGTTGGTCCTGAAAGGAGTGCATTACAGTAATCAAGCTGACTGAAAACAAAAGTGTGAACTAATTTTTCAGCATTTTGTAATGTTATAAGAGGTCTAACTTTAGCTATGTTTCTTAAGTGAAAAATGCTGTCCTAGTGATCTGATTAATATGCGATTTAAAATTCAGATTACAGTCAACAATTACTCCTAAACTTTTTACCTCCGTCTTGACTTTTAATCCTAATGTATCCAGTTTATTTCTAATAACCTCATTATATCCATTATTGCCAATCACTAAAATTTCTGTTTTCTCTTTATTTAGTTTGAGAAAATTACTACTCATGCATTCAGAAACACAAGTAAGACATTGTGTTAGTGAATCAACAGAGTTGGGGTCATCAGGTGCTATTGATAAATACAGCTGTGTGTCATCAACATAGCTGTGGTCGCTCATGTTATGCCCCAAGATAATCTGACCTAATGGAAGCATGTAAATCGAAAAGAACTGCGGACCCAGGATAGAGCCTTGTGGAAGACCATATAGAATATCAGGTGTCTTTGAAGTATAATTACCACAACTAACAAAAAAAAAAGTGTTACACCTTGCCTGATGAAGAGGCCTTAGCTACCTTGAAAGCTTGCATTTGTAATCTATTTAGTTAGCCAATAAAAAGTGTCATTTCATCCTACTTTCTCCTGTCTCAATCTATGGCTAACACGGTACAACACTCTACTGCTACACAGCTAACAAAGAATTTTCTACATGCCAGGTAGGACTCAAGACACTGGCAGAGAGGCCTACCCATTGACTAAGGTGATTTCTAAGAATATTGTGATCAATGGGAGCTGCATTAAGCCGTGCAGCTCCTCCCAGTGGTGGCCACGGAGCCCAACAGGGCTGAGCCCTGAAGTCCCACTCCTGTGGCCCCAATGTAACCCAGGAAGGCTGCCACCATGCGTTCTGGGTCACATAGTGTGCATCCTATGGCTGCTCCCTAGGCCCCAGTGTCAGAGGAGCATCCCAACCAGGCATGGGTCGGCCATCCGCCACAATGGGTAGTAACTTTCTCAAACTAAAACAGAAATCTTAGGTATTGGCATATATGGAAATAGCAAGGGGTCCCTTAGGTTTAAAAGTCAAGCGGAGGTAATGAATTTAGGGGTAATCATTGACTCTGACCTAAACTTTTAATCGCATATCAACTAGATCCCTGGGCATCATTCAAAGGGAGTAGGGTGTATGTAGCCTAATGTCCTGGCTAAATTGTTCTTTATGGTCTCATCTATTCTGGCCCCCTAATCAACCCTTGTCTCTCTCACACCCTTTTACTTCCTAACCGCTCATGTGTGGTGAACAAACTGGCATAAAATGGCTGCCTTTTCATCATACCATTGGGTTCTACACATCGGTGGTGATTGATGTGGCTCCCCACTCACTATTTAAGGCTCTTTGAGTACGAATAAAACACTATAAAAATACAATTTATTATTATTATTATTATTATTATTATTATTATTATTTCATCCTACTTAGAACTGTTAGACAAAAGGCAATATGACTAAAAAGCTTAACAGACTAAAACATTTTACATAAAGGTTTCCTTCTTCACCATGTACTGTTATTTCCTTTATGGCTGCAGTCTACCCATTTTCAAATGTCATAAAGTGGGTTTCATAAACACAAAGGTGACAACAGTTTGCTCCAGTGGTCTGAACAAGACCCGGATCTCAGTCCCATAGAACATCTTGGTGGGGTTTTGAAGCATAAATGAGTGGCCTACAAATCCGCATTCTGCATGATGCTTAAGGAGTCAAGGTGTATGGGAGACCAAACAGGGTCCTACAAAGTAATAGCTATATGGATGTAATTAAGTGCCCACTGAGTGCAGTAAATTTAAGAATACAAGAATAAGTACCACTGAGTAGCTAATCCCAAATGACTCCTTGCCAAAGAAGGACTCAGCGCAAGAAAACCAACCTGTGATTTCTATTTGGACATGAAAGGGTGAAGGTCTTTGGAGCGTAACGCATAGTAGACACACAAGACGAGAAGAAGACAGGCAGTTAATTACTTCAAGAGATCCAGTTCAGAATCCTGCTCGGAAAACTGTGCCCTCCTGAGGGAATCGACTCTGAGAAAAATGGTGAGTTTTGAGATTTCATTATAGGAGAAGAAACCTGTTCTAAGAAAGTCATCTTGTTATTTTTAACAAAATGAAAACGAGAGGGCTTTCTTGAAAACAAAAAAAAGTCCTTTTGTTGGCTGCTTTTGAGCCCTTCTGAGTGATATGAGATGAATATGTTAATTTCCAAAATATAACTGCAAAAGTAAATAGTGAAAGCAATACAAATTTGAAAATAGTTATTTATATACAGTATATTTATATAAAATATAGAGTGGTGTTTAAAAGTATTCAGTTCCCTTGAAAGTCATCATTTTGTAAGAACAAACATTTGTCCCCATACTGTATTTCTCCATTGAGTGTTTTCAATGTTTACTCTTATACTGTAACAATTAATTTCCAAAGTCCAAACAAACCATTTGCTGTAGATAACTACAGGCATGCAGTTCCTATCATGTAAGTACTTCCGGTGTGCCGAAGCTGTGGAGCCTGAGCAAGTGAGGCTCGCTAATCCCTTCAGCACCCCCTGGTGGCACCCACAGAACCCAACAAGGGCTGAGTAGGCAAACTCCAATTCCTAAGATGCCCTGTGAGAATCATTGGCAAAGCTGTAGCCAAGGTGTCTGCCATCTAACGCCTTGGGGGAGTCAAAGCCTTGTGCAAGCTGTCTGCCGCTGTCCTTCCGGGATGGGAGCATCCTGGACAGGTAAGGTTCCCAGACAGCGTCCTTCACAATAGATAGAAACTTTATTAGTCCCAAAGGAAACCGCAGGATTACAACAGCAGACAAAAAATGCCCACATATAACATAGCAAGACGATATAATAATCTTAGGTTTGCTAAGAAAGTATAAATACACACTGTAAGAACGACTAGAAAACACAAAAAAGATTTGGTGATTCACCCCTGTATACTTGAAACAAGTAAAGAAGAGGTTGCAACGCAACAGAGTAATCTCTTAGGACTGAGTCTAACACACATTGACTGTTAACTAACAGGAATAGTAGGTAGGGAGGAAGAGGCGGGTCTCTGGAACTGGAAGTGGAAGTCATGAGAGGCTTGGGAGTGGATGGGAGGTCTCTGGAGTCAGAACCGGAAGTGACCTCTGTGGAGGAACCAGAAGTGGCATTAGGTGGATTTTGCTTCTTCTCCAATGGAAGGAAGAGAGGCATTAGTACACCCTGTCAACCCTTGGCCCAGCGTTACCACATACAACATATATAACAACGATTACCGTATATACTCGCATATAAGGCGTGTCTTGAAACAAGAAAAATCGATCATAAAATCAGACCCCGACTTATATGCCCGTTCAAAAATACGACACTTAATTTTTTTTTTTAACATCTTCTTGCCTCCTCCAATCTCACACCAGTTTCTCAGATGCATCAAATTTTTTTGCAGCAGCGCAGTTAGCGATTTCTTTTGCGACTTTTAATTTAAAACCAGCTTCATATTTTCTTCTGATCGAACGCTCCATCGTAGAAATTGAATGTTCTTACAATAAAGGTGTATGAGGATGTGAGATACAAAAATCACAAATCAGTGCAAACGTCGCTTCGGAATAGTTCAGATATTACCGTGTGGTCACGTAGGCACAATAGAGAGAGAGGTTAGGAGCACACGATGATACAGTGCATTGCCACGCCCATATAGGAAAAAAAAGCTGTGTGCTCCGTGGTTACTCTCTCAGGTGGGCGTTAGCATATCATAATCTCTTGGACCAATAGCGTGAGTTTTTCCGCATTCGACTTATACAACTGACATTATAAAATACCAGAAATGATACGGTGATATCAAGCCCCGACTTATCCGCGGGAGAATTTAAATACGAGTATATACAGTATCTGTAAGTAGGAGAGAACATATCCAGGGCAATACCTCCCCCGGAAAACAAGAGGGCAACCCCACTGGATTATATCAGGACCACAGATTTGCAGCTTAGAAGCTTAACCCTGCTGGGGCACCTGGACAGTTCCAGAGCCTTGGACTGCAGCTCTTCCTGCCACACCCGGAAGTGTCACCGGAAGAGGATCTGAGAGCACCTGGAGCACTTGTGGGTGCACTATAAAAGAGGGCCACCTCACTCGGTTCGAGGAGCCAGAGTCAGGAGCAGGAAGACAAAGCTTGCTTGGAGAGGAGTGGAGGTGGCAGAGAAGAGAAAGGGAGGGAGAGAGAGAAGGGACTGAGCAGTATAGCTGGGACTGTGTTATATTTATAGGGAACGGGAAAGACATTTTCCACAAAAGGGAAAAAAGAAATAAAGTGTGTGGTGGTTTTGCACTTGTGTGTCACTGTGTTCGGGTTTGGGGAGCTGTAAGGCCCAGATATACCTCAGTAGATTAGCAAGTTGTGTGATTAAAATTACACATACAGTATTTATCAGTTCCAGTTCCACACTACAGGATGCCAGTCATTGGCACAGTAGAACAGCAAATGGTGTCATGCCTGCTAGAACAGCTCAGTGCCATTCAGCACACGGGGAACAAGACCACTTCAGCTGAGGAGTGACTCATTATAGATGATGGCTGAGGGTAGAAAATTTGCAAAGGGGGTCAAACTCCATATTAACGCCCATGGTTTGGGAATGGAATGTTCAACAAGTTCATATGGATGTGAGTGTGCCCTGCAATGGATGAATGGCCCCCTAAATGGTTGGTTTCCGCTGTCCTGGGTTTTCTTTTGCATTGAGAATCACTGAATGGGTTTGGCTTCTTTGTAAAATGAGTTTTCCATTCAGTTGCGATCAGGCACTGTTTTAAAAATATGATGATGAGCAAATTATGATTGAGAGCTCATTAACGCTTCAGCAAACTGAAGTCACCTCTGCTTTCCCCTTAGCCCTTATCTCCTTTTAATTTCATTACTTTAACGGCCAAGTCTTTATTTGTTTGTACTTCTGTAGTGAGCGCAACACAGTTGGTGGATAATGTTAGGGCTGAATTATGTTAACAGTTAATGTGCTTCACTATCACTGCCAACAGTAGATAAAATGACTGGAACCAACACAGGTTGTCTCTGCCTCTTAAAAATATGATATACTGAGACAGAGTCAAGAAAGGCTCTCATTATCTACAGTCTGTTTCTAAGCAACAGTTAATAGCCGTACATTAAATTTTGGAATACTAAAAATAAAACGCAGCCAGTAAGGTTTGCAGTAAATTCCAAACTGAGTTGGAGACATTAGGAAAAAAAATTGGATTTAAAAGTCTTTTTGTACTTTCATTGTTCCTCAGGTTTGCTCAGGTTGGATGGTTAGGAGACAAAGTCAGAGAGGCGAGATTGCGTTGGTTTGGACATGTAAAGAGGAGAGATGCTGGGTATATTGGGAGAAGGATGCTAAGGATAGAACTGCCAGGCAAGAGGAAAAGAGGAAGGCCTAAGAGAAGGTTATGGATGTGGTGAGAGAGGACATGCAGGTGATGGGTGTAACAGAGCAAGATGCAGAGGACAGAAAGATATGGAAGAAGATGATCTGCTGTGGGCGACCCCTAACGGGAGCAGCCAAAAGAAGAAGAAGAATTGTCGCTCGGTTTTCTTTACAGGAAAAGAATTTAAATATTCCTTTAGTGTTTCTGCTTGTGCTCGATACACAGTGATCACAGTTCACCCTGCCATGATCTGACCGCACAAGATAAACCATGGCAGAAAGGATGAAGAACTCCATGTTCTTCTGTTGTTTTAGCAGGGGACCCTTAGCACCTCAAGACGCTCTTGCCTTAGAAGGCATCCAAAGTTCCTAGGAGTCACACCAGTCCAGCAGGGTCCCATCATGGGATGAGAAGTGTACAGTCGTGGCCAAAAGTTTTGAGAATGACCCAAGTGTTGGTTTTTCACAAAGTTTGCTGCTTCAGTGTTTTTAGATCTTTTTGTCTGATGTTTCTATGGTCTACTGAAGTAGAATGACAAAAATTCAGAAGTTTCAAAGGCTTTTATTGACAACTACATGAAGTTTATGCGTAGAGTCAATATTTGCAGCGTTGGCCCTTCTTTCTTTTTCAAGACCTCTGCAACTCACCTTGAAAGGCTGGCACTCAACTTCTGGGCCAAATCCTGACTGATTGCAGCCCATTCTTGTATAATCAATGTTTGGAGTTTGTCAGAATTTTTGGGTTTCTGTTTGAGGATTGACCACAAGCTCTCAATGCTATTAATGTCTGGGGAGTTTCCTGGCCATGGACTCCAAATTTTGATGTTTTGTTCCCCAAGCCACTTAGTTCTCACTTTTGCCTTATGGCCCGTTGCTCCATGAGGCTGGAAAAGGCATTGTTAGTCACCAAACTGTTCTTGGATGGTTGGGAGAAGTTGCTCTCAGAGGATGTTTTGGTCCCATTCTTTATTCATGGCTGTGATCTTAGGCAATATTGTGAGTAAGCCCACTACCTTGGCTGACAAGCAATGACCCACACATGAATGGTCTCAGGATACTTTACTGTTGGCGTGGTACACGACTGATGGTAGCGCTCACCTTTTCTTCTCCGGACAATCAGAAAGGGGATTCATCAGAGAAGATGACTTTCCCCCAGCAGTCCTCAGCAGTCCAATCCCAGAATATTAGTCTATCCCTGATGTTTTTCTTGGCTTCTTTGTGGCCTTGACACCCACCAGGCCATCCTCCAAATGTCTTCATCTCACTCACACCTGCCTGCTGCCATTCCTGTGCAAGCTCTGCACTGGTGGTGCCTGCTGAATCACCTTTAGGAGACGTCCTGGCACTTGCTGGACTTTCTTGGGCGCCCTCAAGTCTTCTTCACAATAGCAGTGGAAATGGGTTTTTTGGGATGAAGTTAATTTTCATGGCACAGAGGGACTTTGCAATTAATTGCAATTCATCTGTTCACTTTTCAGAATATTTTGGAGTATACGCAAATTGCCATCATAAAAACTGAGGCAGCAAACTTTGTGAAAATTCATATTTGTGTCATTTTCAAAACTTTTGAACACAACCGTAGCTTCTTAGGGTGACATGACCATGTTCTGTTTTCTGTCATGCTTTCAGGTCAATGTTGACATGCGCCTAACATGAAAGACATCAATGTAGCCAGGGATGCTTGATTTCAGCTTTCAGTGAAATATTATATTTATTTCTATCAAAACTAATGGCAGCAAATATAAGAAATAGAAGGAATCAAACAGGTGGGTTATAATCTTCATGTAGTCCCAGGTGACAATTCCCAGATGGTGTGAAGGTGTGGGTCTGGCTCCATGTTCCCTCTTCCAGTTTTGGGAGCCTCTTGAACCTGCCACCATCCATAACATAACCAGATGAGCTGGCAGATGGGGACAAAACACTCCTAGCAACGTGTTGGTGCAAAAACATGCAGTGCCCCATAGTTCCATAAATAACCCATAAAAACAGTAAAAAAATTCCAAGTGATTAAAACAAGGCTAAAAACAAGAATAAAAACCACCAGTCACTGGGTCAAGCGACCCGAGTCCAACTCCTTTCAAGTCTTCCCCAGCTTACCCATCGCTCGCTCAGCTGGCGGAGACTTCAGCAGCCGTGGTCCTCCCAATCCTGACTCCTGTCGGTTGTCCTCTCGTCATCCTTCTCGCTCATGTAGTCAATCCTCAGATACATGGAGAGGACGTCACCTCGATTGCACCTACTTCTCAGCACAATCATTGGGTACCATCTGTCCCTATAGTGCCAATCCCTTGCTCCGTCGTGGGACCCCTGACTGTGCTGCCTTTTCTCTCTCTCTCTCAAGCCGGCTGGCTCGTTCTCTCTTTCTTTGCCCCACATGCTCTACATGCCTTTCTCTTTCTATTCTTTTTATTTTTTCCCGTTCCTTTACCAGTTGGCACTTATATGGCTCTGTGAGCACAGCATCTCAATCATGCACTGCGGGAAGCCAATGAACAATTTAAGAATGATCGCACCCTCACATGCAGGTGCAACTCGCTCTAATTACCTCACCAACTCTCCGCAGCTGCGCGAGTGCACCCACAGAGACCGACATGGACAACGGATTATTTAATAAAAACTGGCAATTCTTTCTGAGCCACGGACCCGCAATACCACAGATGGTATCTTTTCTTCAGTAGTAAATATATATCAAGGCCACATTGGGCATCAGCAAGCCCCAACACATCTGCCAACACATAATCCAGGGTTCATGTAAAATATTTCTAGTTAACAAAAGTTCATTTTCCGCGGGCTTTTTGTCCCAAATCACGAAACACAATTCATTCATTTTCTTCTTTTAGCAATTCCTTATATTTCTCTTCTCTCCTCCATTCCTTCCAAGTGAGTCCGATTGTGAGTCACCACGGGAAGGAATTGTGGCTTTTATTATGTTAGACCCAGGAGTAATTCTGGTGCCAAAATGTTGAACCCAGGGAGCAATTCCGGGTCAGGTGGAACCAAAACAATAAACTGGAAGGCAGTCCCCCACAGGTCTGCCATCCCAAAGTACACCATAGGAGCTTCACCATAGGATCACTGCCACATATTGTAAAGGGAGAATGACTGGTCATGGCAGACAGCTTTCTCTAGTCCATCCGCTATATTTTTTTCCGTGACTGGGACAAGGACTTTCTGCCCTCCCAGAGACTCCTGAGGAGACAAAATAAAAGGCTGCCACTCTCATTGTCCCTTATCACGTCCACCTTCATCAGTGGAGCACACTAACATTGTATAGTTTCTCAAAACACACAGAAAATGTTAAAGAATCATTATCACAAAGCTCAAAGTTTTTTCATCTTGGAATCAAAAACTTCATAAGCTAACAATGCAGCAAACATTAAATCCTGCTTTTCTTTTCAACTTTCCAAGAATGCACTGCACTCCTATTCAGATTTTCTAGACTATTACATGAGCTGTGTGAGCTGAAAAGGTTTAATAATTAACCATACTATAAAATGGAATCAGAATAAGATGACCAGTTTATTCCTGAGTATCTCTAGGGAGGAACCCAGTCTTGTGTTCTATAGGATTGAAAATGGGGAGAGATTTTATGAAAAGGACTGGACAGAGAGAGCCGCAGTCAAACTAACGAGCCGGGTTCAAAAACCAAACCGTCCAGTCAGTCTTTCACCAATCCAAATCACAAACCCAAAATGAAAGTTTAAAAACATGAATTGAAGTATCAAAAAAAAAAACAGTAAGCACAGGAACAAAAATTAATAGCAATAACAAGGCTTCTGTCTATCCATACTTTCATAAAGTGGGTGTATACAGTATGTGCCAACTTAAATACAGCCGCACATTATGACATCAGATATCGCACTCTGCAGGAGTCTCACATAGGAGATGCCATAGCAAATGGAAGCCTAAATTCTGAAAATGGCAGTGCCCATTGTTGTGATATAATGAAAACAAAAAAATAAACTTTTAATCAAAGAGGTATAAAAATAAAATAGCCCTAGAAATGAATTCCACAGGGTAAACAAAACCCTGAAAGAGAAATAAATAATGTCTCTGAAAACTCCAGGAAAGGATTAATAAATTAACAAAATCATTGATCATGACATCTGTGCACTGAACAAAAGGTGAATACCAGACAACCCAAGGGACCCCCACTCTAGAGATAGATAGTGTCGCAGGAGGCCGGCCGGGACTCCTGGAAGGACCGAAAGGTGGTGCATTCGTCCTCCGGGCCACGAGTGGGCAACCGCCCTGGATCAGAAATCAGAAGAGGCCCACGAAAGGGGAGCAGGGAGGCTCAAGCCCATTGTGGCCTTTGGTCACCGCCAGGGGGCACCCCAGGCCTCATGGAGCCCAGGACACATTTACTTCCGCCACACTCATGGACGACAATCCTTCCTGGGACATCCGGAGTGCTTCCAAGTGCTCTTGCGCCACACCAGGAAGTGATGTCGAAGGAAGCACCTGGAGCACATCCGGGTGAGAATAAAAGGGCCCTCCTTCCTACAGTCTGGGAGCTGGAGTCGGGAGTGAGAGCAGGACAAGGCTCCCGTGGAAAGAGGAAAAGGCGGTCCAGGGACAATGAGAGAAAGGCCAAGAAGAAAGGTGATTGGGGCAAGAGGCACAGTGTGTTGTGCGGGACTGAGTTGTGTGATGGAGGAGAAAATAAACAAGAGTTTTATAAAGATACGGTCTCTGTCTGATGGTGCATGAGCAAAGCTCACAATAAATAGATAGATAGATAGATAGATGAAAGGCACTATATTCTATATAGGTAGGTAGCTATAAACTGTGGAATGGTCTGCCTGCTACTATAAGAAATGCCCCTTCGGTCTCAGCTTTTAAATCCCGGCTGAAGACTCACTACTTCAGTTTAGCATACCCTGACTAGAGCTGCTGATTAACTGTACAGACTGTATCTCTGTTGTTAGTCATTAGCACTAAAACATAAGTAACATGATAGCTATAATTGGATACTAACCCTCACCTATTCTGTTTCTCATTTTGGTACTCAAATGTGGCACTTGGTGCCACGGCCCACCTGCCAAGTTGTTTTGCCTGCCTAAGGTAAAGTCACCCCTGATGGAGGATCACAGGAATTGTGGGAAAGAGAGGTACTTGCATTGGATTGGCTGGCCCAGCGCTGTTTCAGCTGTGAATGGCCAAATGGGGGAGGCAGCTTGATGGCCAAGGTCTCCAGGACCCTGAACAAATCAAAATCATATTATGTGATATCATCTACTGTTAAATTCTCCTCCGTACTTCTAAAATTTTTATACTGTATTGAGGATTTCTTCTGTTCTGTGTATTGTATTGTATTGACCCCCTTCCCTTCTTTTTGACACCCACTGCACGCGGGCTGTCAAGAGGCAGGGCCTGTTAAAGCCAATTGTGACACTTCTTGTGTGATTTTGGGCTATACAAAAATAAATTATATTGTATTGTATTGCATTTTATTGTATTGTATGAGGTGGTAGTGCCAAGCACTCTGCTTTGTTAATTAAAATCATTTTTGTCTTACATTACTATTTTATTTAAGCCCCCATAAACAGTATGGCCATAATGCATTTCCTTTGAGCCTTACAATTCCCGTTCTATTTTCTGTCTTCAGGCCCTTTGGTGCACAAATTATTTTGTTTAGTAGTCAGGCTTCCATTCTCTCTGTTTTTCTTGTCAGTTTTTCCTTTTGTTTTTGTGATATTTTTCTTCTTTTTTCTGTTTTGATGGTGCACATTGGCTTTTGTAGAATAACTATCACTTCATGCTGCTCTCGGCTTCTTGTCAGCAAAGGAACAACCACAGCATGTAATTTAAAATGATGCAATTTTTAGAAGAAAAAAAAAACAGGAGCAGTCAAGAGAGCAATTGAGAAGAAAAGAAGCATTTGTGTGGAAAGTGCATTTTTTGGGAGAGTTTGGTAAATTAAAGCCAAAGCAAATACATATCACAGACTAAATGGGAAAAAAATATGAACAAATATTTTTACTCCTGCATCTTGCAGTTGTGATTTCTTTTTCTCTTTCAGACTTTAACATAAAACACACAGTATCAGATAATTCTAGACATGAAAACTTTTTCATCTTTATCCCCCCGCTCTCCACAGTAGATAATGCAAAGGCAGCACAGATAGGAAATTGGCATCTTGAAAGCTGAAGTGGCACTTCACTCACATTTGGCGCCAATGTGAACTTTGCCTCGTGTACTTTTTCTGCTTCTGATTTCACTAATTATAGCTGCAAGACACAGCCAATTTTCACGCTTTCTTCTGATGACCGGCCTTGTGCCATTATTGTTGTAATGTTCAGATATCTGTTGTTGCCCCCTAAAACGACACCATTGTAATCCTGCACTTGGGCACTTAACCAGCTGTATTTATTTTGCATTAGCTGGATGCGAGTGTCTCAGAGTAGTTCTTATACACCAGAAATGAAGCATGGGGTGGCAGAATCGTTAACCCTGTTGCATCTCTGACCAAGCTTCCTGGGTTCAAATTCCACATAATTGGTAATGTTCTCCACGTATCCACATGGATTTAACTCCAGGTGCTTGAGCTCACTTGCCCAAATCCACAGCCTGTTGAGTTACACTGGGTTTAGAAAGTATTCAGACTCCTTCACTTTCTGCAGACTTTATTGAGCTGAAGATTTCATTTTAAACGGTCAAATTTGACATTTTTGCCCATCAATCTACACTCAGTAAACCATAACAAATCCAAATCATATTATGTAATATTATCTCCTGTTGAATTCCACCGGAGTCAATGGAGGCTCTGATCGGGGGTCTCGAGAGACTGAGTGAGGAGTCTGAGTGTCTGGGCTTGTGAGTGTCCTGATAAAAACCAAGATCCAGGCCTTTAATGATCTGTTGGGCATGGCCATCAGCACTGAGTGTCTACCTCGTCGAGAGGTTTACTTACCTTGGCAGTGTCACTCATGTCTCTGGTGACTCTTTCTATGAAGTCACTAGATGCATTGGGAGAGCATGGGGAGGTCATGAGGTCTCTGGAAAGGGGTGTGTGGTGCTCCTGATATCTCTGCAAAAGGATGAAGGTCCAAGTCTTTAGAGTCCTGGTGCTTCCTGTCTTGCTATATGGTTGCAAGACATGGACGCTATCCAGTGACCTGAGACGAAGACTGAACTCCTTTTCTACTGTGTCTCTCTGCTCATGGAGTCCCGAATGAGGCACATTACCTGCGTTGTGAGGACACGTCAGTTACAGCACTACGGCCATTTGGCGCGTTTCCCAGAGGGTGATCCGGCTCATAAGATCCTCATTGTTGGGGACCCGAGTGGCTGGACCAGGTCAAGGGGTCGCCCACGTAACACCTGGCTGCAGCAGATAGAGGGTCATTTCCGGAGGGTGGGACTGGACCGCATGTCTGCCTGGGGAGTTGCCAACTGGGATCCGGAGCTGTTTTGTTGTGTGGTGGGTGCGGCAACGCGCTGTACCAGTGCATGCTCCCCATCTGGACTTGACTTGAATTCTGCTCTGTACTTGTAATATTTCTATTGCACTTTTATATTGTATTGAGGATTACTTGTGTTCTGTTCTGTGTATTGTATTGTATTGACCCCCTTCTTTTTGACACCCACTGCAACAGAAGAAGTCAAGGCTGGGGGGGCTGTCAAGAAGCAGGGCCTGTTAAAGCCCATTGCAGCACTCCATGTGTGATTTTGGGGTATACAAAAATAAATTGTATTGTATTGTATTGTAATACACTTGACTTAGAGTTTTCATCCTCTTTCTCTGTGCATTTAGCATTCATATTCTCAGAGGTTGAAGCCCTTGCTGCTTCCTAAGCAGATCTTATTTTCTTTACCCTAGCGGCCCACTTCTTCTCTTCTTTCGTCGGCATCTTTTCACGTTAAAACTGATTTAAGTCAGCGTTTGTGTTGCAATTACTTAGTACGTTTTCTTTCATTTTTCACTTAAGCTGGCACTTAAGTCTTCAATCTGCCTCAAGAATGATTTAAGATATGAAGAGGTAGAGGAAGTGACGGCGAAGGTGATAGGGATGAGAACGGCGCCCGTACACATGCGCCACATGGCTGCCCTGCTGGCCACTGCCGAGAGTTGATTCTACAATAAAATTAAAAGAGGAATAACCTTGGAGGTCAATCATCACCCCAGAAGTGGACAGTAGACGTCACGTAGTATATTTGTACCAAATTTCAGGTCAATCGGAAAAATGGTTTGCAAGCTACAAACTGAGGTACGGTACAGTAGCGTATTATATGAGAACATAATGACAAAGCGAAAACATATTTTCAGCAAGATTCGCAAATTGATTAAAAATTAAAAATAGTAACCTTTCGTTTTTTTATAAGCATTCAGATGCTTTGCTGTGGCACTCCAAATTCTGGTCTGGTGCCTCCTGTTTGCTTTAATTCTCCTTGAGATGCATCTAGAACTTGATTGGAGTTCACCTGTGGCAAACTAAATTGTTTGGATGTTGTACAGAAAGACAAACATATATATATACTTGTGTACAGAAGGTGTGACAGATGGCCAGGGCCATTAGCTGGCCAGAGACGCAGGCTGGGTGGAAGGACCAAGGGAGAGAACGCGTTTGGGACCTTATCTTCTCCAAGACACTAGAGGGCAGCCCTTAACAGGTTGATACATCACCACAGATCCCCACAGAGTAAGCCGAGATTTGAAGTTTGGAACAGCCCTGTTGGGTTTCATGGGTGCCGCCAGGGGGTGCTGCAGGGACAGCTGAGTCCTTTGTGCCACCACTTCCACCAGACCAGGAAGTGCTGCCGGAAGAAGGTCAAGGAACACCTAGAGCACTTCTGGGTGCACTATAAAAGGAGACGCCTTACCCCAATCGAACAGCCAGAGTCAGGAGAAGGAGGAGTGAAGACAGAGACTAAAGAGAGAGGAAGAAGGAAGGACTGTGCTTGTTTATACATTTGGTGGTTTGGACTGTGCCTGTGTGGTGTGGTGGGAAGCAACAGAATAGCGCTTCCCCACTTCAATAAAATAAAAGCGTGCTGTCGGGCAAGCTTTGTGTCTCTGCCTGTCTGTGTCAAGGTTGGGGGAGCCATATGACCCCCGGTGGTCCACAAAGGTCTTACAATTCACATTGGATTTCAAGACAATAACCAAGCCATGACGTCCAAAGAACACTCTGCAGACCTCCGCAATGAAATGCTGGTGAGGCCTTGATCACGACAAGGAGATAAAACCATTTCTAAAGCTTTGAGTGTCTCCAGAAGCACATTGTGAAATGGAAGACGTTTTGAACCACCAGGACTCTTAGAGTTGGCCTTCTGGCCTAACTGAATAACAAGGCAAGGGAAGCCTTGGTCAGGGAGGTGACCAAGAACCCAACAGTCATTCTAATGGTGCGTCAGACGTCCTCTACCAAGGTGGGAGAACTTGTTCAAAGGACAACCATCTCAGCAGCATTCTTGAGTAAAAGGGAAATCATAGATCTCTTGGAGTTTGATAGGACACTGAGAGCGTGAGGAAAAACATTCTTTGGTCTGAGGAGACAAAAAACAACGGAACTCTTTGAGCAGAACTCCAAGGACTATGTCTGGCGAAGTCCAGGCACTGGTCATCAGCCAGCTAATACTATCCCTATGGTGAAGGATGGTGGTGGCAGTAGCATCATGCTAAAGGGTGCTTCACAGCAGCTGGGACAGAGAGACTGGCCAGAATTGAGAGAAGGATGAAAGCAGAGAAATACAGATGAGCCCTTGAAGAAATTGCACTAAAATGACCCAAAGCATACAGCCAAGACCAAGCTGGAGTGACATAAGGACAAGTGTCTGACTGTTCTTGAGTGGCCCAGACTTGAACCCTGTGGAGACACCTTAAGATGACAGATTCTTCAACTCAAAAAGACCTTGGAATCAAGCTGCCTCCCTCTATTGGCCATTCCACAGCTGAGTCAGCACTGGGCTAGCCAATCGGATGAAAGGACCCCTCTACCCGACGATTCCTACGATACCCCATTAGAGATTACTTTTCCTTAGTCAGGCAGACAACTTGGCAGGTGTGCAGTGGCACCAAGTACCACATTTGAGTAGCAAGAAGAGAAACAGAATAGATGAGAGTTAGTAACAAATTCTAACTGTCATGTTACTTATGTTTTAGTGCTAATGACTAACAAAAGAGATGCAGTCTGTACAGTTAATCAGCAGCTCTAGTCAGGGTGTGCTAAACTGAAGTAGTGAGTCTTCAGCCGGAATTTGAAAGCTGAAACCGTAGGGCCATCTCTTATACAGGTTGACACAGAAAAACGGGAACTTTTGAAAACCCCAATAAAAACAGAAGAAATCCAACAAAAAATTTATATTGACAGCAATTGAATCACTACAACTTGCCTTTTAAGAGACAGTAATCCAAATTATCAATGTCTGAAAATTACGTCCCGTAGATGGTGTCCTCCTGTACGTATGCATTCTTCCAATCTGCTGTTGAGGTTCCCCATCGATTGCCGCAACATCTCAGCTGGCATACCACGAATTTTGTCTTGAATTCTTTGTTTCAGTTCATTCAGTGTCCTTGGCTGAGTCGTGTAGACCCGACTCTTAAGGTAGCCCCACAGGAAAAATTCACAAACGGACAAATCCGGTGATCTTGAGGGCCAGGGAATGTCACTGAATCTTGAGAAGACACAGTTACCGAACAATTCTCACACAGCTGCCATTGATTGCCTTGCAATTGATTACTAAATTACTAAATTGTTTACAGCTCAATGTCCCTGTTCCACAGTGCTGCCAACTGTACTTGGCTGCCACTACGCATTTGAAAAGTTCCCGTTTTTCTGTGTCACCCTGTAGAAGCAGGGAGACCATTCCACAGTTTAGGGGCCCTGTACGGAGCTGGAGTCAACAGTAGATGATATCACATCATAAGATTTGAATTTGTTCAGAGTCCTGTAGACTACGGCCATCAAGCTGCCTCCCCCTATTGGCCATTCCACAGCTGAGTCAGCCCTGGGCTAGCCAATCCAATGAAAGAAGATTCCTGAGATAATCCATCAGAGGTGACTTTACCTTAGGCAGGCAAAACAACTTGGCTATAAAACATCCCTGGGCATCCTTCATAAAGAATTCGGTGTATCTCAATGTGTTATAGGAAATCACAAAAAATGGACGATTGCAATAAAACAGTACAGGAAAGGAAAATTTGAAGGTGATTTTTCTGATCAGGTAGTATGCACCTGAAAGTGTTCAGGAAACACAAATCTTCATTGTGCAGTGTTATTGGACAGGAGACTGTCAGGAAAAGTCAGTCGAAGGTTTACTGTACCCATACTGTCACAAGGCACTTAATGGTGCAAACAAGTGTCCACAAAGAACATGACTGGGATCTCATATAAACATCTAACAGAGGTTACCTTCTGTTTCAAGCATACTCCGAAACAGGGCACCTGACATTAGTTCAGCAACTGTAAACTTAACAAGTATTATTTAAGAAATGTTTTTAAGTGCCGTCCCTTTGATCATCAGTTACTTGTTTAGTGGCGTTCAACAGAGACGGAGCTTAATGCTCTGCAGTACAAATATGATTATGATTAGCTTACCAGCAACTGCTGAAGAAGGCAGTTTACATAGAGGGTAATCACATTATTTTATGTTAGCTTTTCTCCCACAAGTTTATTATTGCATCATAAAACGCAAGCTGCCACTTAGTTTATACAGTTAACACAGTAATAAATGGGCTTCCAAAATCTGTCTGTGGCTAGGAGATACTTCTTCTTTGTTCCTCGGTGTCATTGTCAGTTTGCTGTTTAGGGTAATGAGAACCAGGCAGAAAAAGGAAAAAGGCTGTCATTTACAAGAGTCGCTTGGCTGCTGTAAACTTTCTCAACGGCAGAAGAGACTGTCACTTTTTTCTTGCTTTCAGTTTTATTTTTTTTGTTTCTTTTTTAACTGCAATGTGTTTGGTTGTTAGGTTTGTTCTTAAGATAAAAGTAACCGGCCAGGTTACATTTACATTTATTTGCTTAGCAGAACCGTTTATCCAAAGTGACTTACAAAGGAGGTCAACATACTCGAGTAACATAAGTCCAGGGACTGTTTTGAACACATGTGACAGGATGCAAAAGGTGATCGCTATAAATGAAGAAAGCTGCAAGTCAGGTCCATAAATATTTGGACAGTGGTACAATTTTTATAATTTTGGTTCTGTGAGCCACCACAATGGACGTGAAAAGAAGCAATGAAGATGTGATTGAAGTGTAGATTTGCAGTTTTAAATTTCAGGCATTGTAGACGTCACATGGGCTGGACAGGCATTCCGGCCAGGAAGGAAACAGGAAGCAGACCCGGAAGGAAGAGATGGACAGACAGCCCCTGTAAAAGAAGAGATATCGCTGGAGAGTTTTTATTCCCCCAGCATGCCAGATGGCAACAGTCCTGGATATTCACACCCAGTGGGAAGCCAGCAGGACATGCCAGGAAATGTAGTCCAGCAGGGCAGCCCTGCTGAGGTCACTGGGTGCCACAAGAGGGTGCTGCAGGGAGACAAGCTCCCTATTATCATAAACTTCTGTGTGACCCGGAAGGGCTTCCATCGGGCAATTGCCCTGGCACCGGCAGTGCTCCTGAGTCTGTAATAAAAGGGACCGCACTCCCTTATCCAAGCAAGTCAGAGTTGGGAGGTAGCGGAGCCACACTTGAGTGCGTTAGGGAGAAAGAAAGAAAGAAAGAAAGAAAGAAAGAAAGAAAGAAAGAAAGAAAGAAACTATTGTGGAATGAAAAGACCTGTATTTGTTTGTGTTTATATCACTTTTTTGGAGGTAAATATAATAAAGCCTTCATGTATTTGAACCCAGGACTGTGCTTCTGCTTTCGTGTCAGGGTTTGGGCTTGCTGATGCTCAGGTTTCCTTCACAGCGTGTAATATACATATTCTGAGCTGTTTATCGAAGACAGCCATTTTTATACATGGTCCCCCCATTTTCAGGGATTCAGAAGTATTTGGACAAACATTATCATGAGTCTGCGGTGGACTGGCGCCCTGCCCAGGGTTTTTTTTTTCCTACCTTGCTCCCTGTGTTGGCTGGGATTGGCGATTTCATGGAAAAAAAAATGGAAGAAATCTTGGGAAAGCAATTCAGAGAGAGACCCCTTTCTAGGTAGGTTGGGCGTTGGGTGTCAAAAAGAAGGGGGTCAATACAATACAATACACAGAACAGAACACAAGTAATCCTCAATACAATATAATAGTGCAATAGAAATATATATATATATATATATTTTTTTTTTTTATTATTTTTTTTATTATACTTTATTAATAACAAAGGAAATTATGACGGGGATTTGAACTGGCAACCTTTGGGATACCAGCACAGATCCTTAGCCTCAGAGCCACAAGTACATTACAATTGTACAAGCAGGAGGAGGAGTATAGGAACCTAATCCAGAACTTTGTTAAATGGTGCAACTCAAACCACTTACACCTGAACACCAGCAAAACCAAGGAGCTGGTGGTGGATTGTAGGAGGCCCAGGCCCCTCCTGGAGCCCGTGATCATCAGAGGTGACTGTGCAGAGAGTGCAGACCTATAAATACTTGTGAGTGCAGCTGGATGATAAATTGGACTGGTCTGCCAATACTGATGCTCTGTGTAAGAGAGGACAGAGCCGACTATACTTCATTAGAAGGTTGGTGTCCTTCAACATCTGCAATAAGATCCTGCAGATGTTCCATTGGACGGTTGTGGCAAGCGCCCTCTTCTACGCTGTGGTGTGCTGTGGAGGCAGCATAAAGAAGAAGGACGCCTCACACCTGGACAAATTGGTGAGGAAGGCAGGCTCTATTGTAGGCACGGAGCTGGACAGTTTGACATCCGTGGCAGAGCGACGGGCGCTGAGCAGACTCCTGTCAATCATGGAGAATCCACTGCATCCACTGAACAGGATCATCTCCTGACAGAGGAGCAGCTTCAGCGACAGACTGCTGTCACCGTCCTGCTCCATTGACAGACTGAGGAGACCCCACACTATGCAACTCTTCAATTCCACCCAGGAAGGTAAACGTTAACATTATACAAAGTTATGGTCTGTTATACCTGCAATTTTATCACTATTTAATTTAGTATTGTTTTTATCAGTATGCTGCTGCTAGAGTAAGTGAATTTCCCCTTGGGATTAATAAAGTATCTATCTATCTATCTATCTATCTATCTATCATCTATCAATTACAAGTACAGAGCAGAATTCAAGTCAAGTCAAGCTGGGGAGCAGGCACTGGTACAGCGTGTTGCCGCACCCACTACATGACGAAACAACTTGGGATCCCAGTTGGCAACCCCCCAGGTAGACATGCGGTCCAGTCCCACCCTCCAGAAATGATGTGGGCGATCCCTTTGTCTGGTCCAGCCAATTGGGTCCCCAACAATGAGGATCCTGTGAGCTGGATCACCCTCAGGGAAATGCGCCACATGGCCGTAGTGCCGTATCTGATGCTCCCTCACTCTGCTGATAATGTGCCTCATTCAGGACTCCATGAGTAACCACTCATTCAATCCAAAGTCAAACCAGCAGTACCCAAGGATTCTCAGGAGAGAAAGAGGATGAAAACTATGAATGATCAAGTCAAGTGTGTTCACTGCACATTATTATAAATCTGGTTTAAGAGTGGTGGTGAATAATTACCTCTCTTAGTACTCTACACATATCACCATCACTAAAAAACATAGAAAATCAGTCAGTCGTTTTCTAACCTGCTTAGTTCTGAAGAGGTCACAGCAACGCTTCTGTGAGATGATGAAAAGAATTGTTACTTTGTCCTAGTAGAGCTGTTCAATTTAAATATCGGTGGAGTATTAACTCATGATGTCTAGTCATTACCATCTACCAGTTAATGTTGCAGTCTTTCAAAAATAATATCAAAACTACATATTGGTCACATTGATCTACCAGGTGAATATAGCATATACAGTATTTACGCGAGTGTTCATCAGGAATCTCTATAAAAACAAATGAATTAAAAAATATTACAGCTCTACACAACAACCTAATCATTTTTATGAATGGTGTTTGCTTCCAAAGTCTTTATTTGAGAATCTGTTACATTTTTGGGTTTTAATCCATTCTGGAGGCTATCTTAGGTGCTTTTTGGAAGCACTGCAGCTTTGCTCCCTTGGCCCGGGTAGCTTTTCCTATTCCTGATGTCGTAGCCCAGAGCTAATTGCAGCGTCGGGTTTAAAAGGTTGCCCACTTCATCGTGTCATTATCCAAGCTGCTGATAGAGAATCTTTGTTAAGCCTTCTTTGTGAAGTACTTGCTTTACAATTATCTTTTACATTCCCGACTTTCTCTCCATTCCTCTGACTTCGACTTTCTTCCAGCACTTCAGTTATTTTGTTTTATTTATTTTGTTGGCCTCAGCCTTCACAAGGAAAAATCTATTATTAATTTCAAACTCCTTGTTAAAAACACATCTTTTCAATGGGTATTATTCATTTTCTTGTATGTAATTTCTACTGTCTTTTTAATGTGTTTATTGAATTGTAAAGTGTCCTTGAGTGTATGAAAGGTCCTACATAAATAAAACTTATTATTATTATTATTATTATTATTACAGTTATGTTGTTTTGGTTCTTTTCGATCTCCCACTTTTGGCCCTTTTCAGTTTTTCGTATCTTCCTCCTGGTCTGCCCTTAAAATCATTTGCCGGTTTACTAGCATTTCTATATGTGTAAGAATTGTTTTTTTTTTTCAGAAGCAAAATCCATTTTTTGGTTAGACTTACTTTGGACAATGCTATAAATATTTTGAGTCTTTTTCCAGTACGGTTTTATTTTCTTGTGAGCGTCACCATTTTGTGGAGCAGTTGCCAATAGTTCACCGTCACGATGGGATAAAAGGTTGTGCATTTCCGAGATCTTTAGGTTTAGTCAGTGGGTTTCATAAGTGAGATGTTCATTTGGGGGGCCCTTGGGAAATTTATTTAGTGACTGCACTTTATTTTAAACCGGACATCATCAGGTCTCATATATTGATGAATTTTCAAGTAATATATGAAAATTATGATTGAGTTACATTTTAGCAAAACAGAGATGATTTGTTGCCTATTAAGAGAGAGTTGTCAGAGATTTGTTGGTTAACAATCCGTGAATTTCACTAAAAGCCAAATGTCCTTTCACCAAAATTAAAATACTAGGAAGAATTCAAAACCAAAAAAAAAAAAACCACTAAGAATTACCTGTTTTGTTGTTTGCAGATCATTCCATGAAATAATGTTTGGACATTACACCATGGGTGCTGCCTTCTTTTAAAGTACAATGTTACACTCCGTATCTGTATGTGCCCACCACTGACTTCTTCTCCTTAAATGTGGAAATTGATCGTCATGCCCGGGATGGTGACGGCAATGAGGACATGTGAATAACAAAGTACTGTTTTATTTATAGTGTCCAACAAAATAAATAAAGTGCGGTTCTCTTTAAATAAAAAATACAATAAAAACAAGTGTTTCTTCAGTGGAAGTTAAAACCATACCTTTCAATAAATATATTCAAGTAAGGGTTGAAACCAAATATAAAACCAAAGAGATAAAATCAGGTTATTTTCTTGCCCCCTTTGTCTCAATGGCTTCCTTCTTCCTGTCTTTGCCCACTCATCCATCGAGTCTCCGCAACGGGCCTGAGCTTTCAACCATTAAACTGGCTTTCATCACAGCCACCTCAGCTTTCTTATCTTATCTTTCCCCCTTGCCTGAAACTTCCATGTACTGTCTTATCTTTTCTTTCCCAAACCTTTCTTTTCTTTCCTTATCTTATCATATTCTATTCTATCCTATCTTGTTTTTTATCCTGCTAGAACATTACCTTCTATTGTCTTCTCTTGTCTTTTTTGTCTTGCCTGATCCTTTCTCATCTTATCTTGCCTTTTCTTATTTTATCTTTTCTTTCCAAGGCCTTCTTTTCTACGGTGGGCTGGCGCCCTGCCCGGGGTTTGTTTCCTGCCTTGCGCCTGGTGTTAGAATTAGAATTAGAATTAGAATTAGAACAATCTAGGCGAGAAAAGGCCATTCAGCCCAACAAAGCTCGCCAGTCCTATCCACTTGCTTCCTCCAAGAAAACATCAAGTCGAGTTTTGAAAGTCCCTAATGTCTTACTGTCTACCACACTACTTGGTAACTTATTCCAAGTGTCTATCGTTCTTTGTGTAAAGAAAAACTTCCTAATGTTTGTGCGAAATTTACCCTTAACAAGTTTCCAACTGTGTCCCCGTGTTCTTGATGAGCTCATTTTAAAATACAAGTCTCGATCCACTGGACTAATTCCCTTCATAATTTTAAACACTTCAATCATGTCACCTCTTAATCTTCTTTTGCTTAAACTGTAAAGGCCCAGCTCTTTTAATCTTTCCTCATAATTCAACCCCTGTAGCCCTGGACTCAGCCTAGTCGCTCTTCTCTGGACCTTTTCTAGTGCTGCTATGTCCTTTTTGTAGCCTGGAGACCAAAACTGCACACAGTACTCAAGATGAGGCCTCACCAGTGCATTATAAAGGTTGAGCATAACCTCCTTGGACTTGTACTCCACAGATCGTGCTATATAACCTAACATTCTGTTAGCCTTCTTAATGGCTTCTGAACACTGTTTGGAAGTTGATAGCTTGGAGTCCACTATGACTCCTAAATCCTTCTCATAAGGTGTACTCTCGATTTTTCGACCGCCCATTGTGTATTCAAACCTAATATTTTTACTTCCTATGTGTAATACTTTACATTTACTGACATTAAATTTCATCTGCCACAAATCTGCCCAAGCCTGTATGCTATCCAAGTCCTTCTGTAATGATATAACGGATTCCAAATTATCTGCTAATCCACCTATCTTGGTATCATCTGCAAACTTAACCAGCTTGTTACTTATATTCCTATCTAAATCATTTATATATATTAAAAATAGCAGGGAATTGGCTCCAGCAGACCCCCGTGACCCTGTAGTTAGTATATAGCGGGTTGAATAATGGATGAATGGATGGACCTTATCATGTCCTTCCCCATTCTGTCTTCCATCCATCCATTTTCTAACCTGCTGAATCCGAATACAGGATCACAGGGGTCTGCTGGAGCCAATCCCAGCCAACACAGGGCACAAGGCAGGAACCAATCCTGAGTAGGGTGCCAACCCACCGCAGGACACACACAAACACACCAAGCCCAATTTAGAATCTACAATCCACCTAACCTGCATGTCTTTGGATTGTGGGAGGAAACCGGAGCGCCCGGAGGAAACCCACACAGATACGGGGAGAACATGCAAACTCCACGCAGGGAGGACCCAGGAAGCGAACCCGGGTCTCCTAACTGCGAGGCAGCAGCACTACCACTGCGCCACCGTGCCGCCCCCATTCTGTCTTTCTTCTTTATATTTTGTTTCACATGTCCTTATCTTGTCGTGTCTTCTCTTATATTATCTTATCTTTTCCCTGCCTGGACCTTCCTTATGTTATCTTATATTGTATTTCCTTATCTTTACTTTTCCAAACCAACCATTTTCTTAACTTATTGTATTCCATCTTATCATATCTTCTCCTATCTTAATTTTTTGTATCCTGTCAAAACTTATCCTATATTGTTTTGTCTTTCCTGATCCTTTCTTATCTTATCTTGCCTCTCCTTAACTTGTCTTTACTTATTTTATCTTTTCTTTCTCAGAGCTTATTTATCTTAACTTTTCTTATGAACCAAGTTCTGTCTTTCTTCTTTTTCTTCTATTCGACCTGCGCCTTATCTTATCTTGTCTTACTGCCTGCTTCTTCATTATGTTATCTTATCTTTTCTTTCTCAAACCTTCCTTTTCTTACCTTATCTTATTCCATCTTAACATATGCTATCCCGGGGGTGTCTAACTCAGTTCCTGGTGGGCCGCAGTGGATGTAGGTTTTCATTCTATCCATCTTCTTAATTAGTGAGCCATTTTTTTTGTTTTAATTGACGTGACTCAAACCCTTTACTTGTTTCTTTTTCCTTAATGAGCAGCCAAACAATAATGAGACACAAAACGAGCCGCCATTTGACCAGCTAACCTAAAAATAGAGAAAGGTGAAGGTCTCGGTCATGTTGGTCTGCTCAGGTCACCAAAACATCTTGACAGTGGTCTTAGAAAACACAGAAAATCAACAGTCTGCTGTGGCATAATGAGAGGAACAACAAATCATGATATTCAATAACGGCTTTAATTAACAGCAAGAATTGGCTTCTCATTAAGAAACTGGTTGGAGTGAAATTGACTGGAGTTTGATATTCCAGTTTAGGTGGTCATCTGTCGGCTCGTTTCACATCTCATTTCTGTTTGGCTGTCATTTAATGAAGAAACAAATCAATTCAGAGGACCAAATCCTTAAAAACTATGAAAATGAAGGGAAAAGGAGTTTATTAGCAGTGAAAATGGCTTGCCGATTAGGAAAAGGGTTAGAATGAAAACCTGCAGCCACTGCAGCCCACCAGGACCGGCGATGGACACCCCTGTCCTATTCTATGTTATTTTTTTTTTATCCTGCCAAAATGTTATCTTATATTGTCTTGTCTTATTTTGCCTTTCCTTTTTTAGGTAGAATGCCAAGAGGATGCTGGAGGGTCTCGTGGCCTCGGAACCCCTGCAGATTTTTTTTTTTTCTCCAGCCATCTGGAGTTTTTTTTCATTTTTTTTGTCCTCCCTGGCCATCAGACCTTACATTTATTCTATGTTAAGTAGTCAGTCAGTCATTATCCAACCCACTATATCCTAACACAGGGTCACGGGAGTCTGCTGGAACCAATCCCAGCCAACACAGGGCGCAAGGCAGGAACAAATCTCTGGGCAGGGTGCCAGCCCACCGCAGGGCACACACACACACTAGGGACAATTTAGGATCACCAATGCATCTAATCTGCATGTCTTTGGACTTTGGGAGAAAACCGGAGCACCCGAAAGGAAACCCACACAGACACGGGGAGAACATGCAAACTCCACGCAGGAAGAACGCGGGAAGTGAACCCAGGTCTCCTTATTGAGGTAGTATTGCCTAATTTTATTTCTTATATGTTTTGTCTTTTTTCTCTTTCTTCATCCTGTAAAGCACTTTGAGCTACATCAGTCAGTCAGTCGGTCATTCTCCAACCCGCTATATCCTAACCAGGGTCACGGGGGTATGCTGGAGCCAATCCCAGCCAGCACAGGGCACAAGGCAGAAAGAAATCCCGGGCAGGGCGCCATCCCTCTGCAGGACACACACACCCAAACATCAAGCACACACTAGGGACAATTTAGGATCACCAATGCACCTAACCTGGATGTCTTTGGACTTTGGGAGGAAACTGGACAACCCGGAGGAAACCCACGCAGACACGGGGAGAACATGCAAACTCCACGCAGGATGGACCCGGGAAGTGAACCTTGGTCTCCTAACTGCAAGGCAGCAGCGCTACCACTGCGCCATTGTACCGCCCTTGAGCTACATCATTTGTATGAAAATGTGCCATAGAAATAAATGTTGTTGTTGCTGTTTCCTTATCTTGTCTTGTCTTTTTCCTGACTGACCTGCTGATGGTGTCCATTTCACTGCGCCCAGGGCTGCCTCTTGCCGTGTGTCTGCTGATGTCACGATAGGCGGTGGCTGCCAACATCCCTGAATTTCAAAGTGTGGGTTCAGAAAACAAATAATTGCGTTACCTATTTTGAAAACGTATGGTTTTCTCTATTTTTTACCCTTCTTTTTAATTGTTATTTTTTAGTGAACACCCATGCTAAAAATTACATCAATTAAAGTAATAACAAGGAATTTACACTGAAATCTCTTTTTAAAATGTTGCAAAGATATAAACATTGAGACAAGCTGCTCAAATAAACAGAGTCGGCAAATTAAAGCCTATTTAGAGAAATGTACATATGGAGAACTGCATTATGCCAAAGGACTGTAAAGGCATAAAACCTTCAGGGAAACTGTTGTGAATGGCAAACTACACCTGGCAAATCTGCATTTTATCATAAAGACTGTGTGCTAGTTTATGAATTTAAGAAACGTATTATCTTACGTGAATGAACATTATGGAAGAAAACCAAACAAAAGCGTATCGCCCATGGTGTTAATAAGTCACATCCAAGGGGTGAATGGTAACCACATTTTGAGCCTTGTAATTTAAAACATTGTTTAGATTGTAAGAAAGCTGCAAGAGATGGAAAAGTTTAAAAGAATGCCATTTCGAGGTCATATGTTCTTTGAATATTCACTTTAAAAAAAAAAAAAAATGAGGAGCCAATACTATCTGTTTATTTTCAGTAGTTCTTAATTAGAACACATTGGGCTCCAAATGTTTAGCGTCTGCAGACGTTTGTTTGTTTTTATATGTGGTCTGCGGTGACTAACTTACAGAAAGAAACCGTGTGGCCCACTGTCGTTTTTAAAATAATAAGTGACAAAAAGTATAGCCGTTCTATATAAGGTAATTAATATATAGCACAATTCAGTGGAGAATATGCATTGCCGTTTTCTTCACATATATGTTTAAAAATATTAGATTGGCTTAAATGTTCATGCTAAAGTGGTTTAGAACAATATTGCACACATGAATCGTACATTTACAAAAATCTAATCACTTTAATGATTAACGCTTTACTAAGCTCTAACGTGGGATAAACATTGTAATGAAATTGTATACAGGTAAAATTTCATTACAACGAACTTCCAGGGACCTAAAAAATATTTCGGTGTAATGAAATATTCGTTGCTAAAGTGCAATCATTTCAATAGCTTCTTTCGTGTTAATTTTAATCTTCTCCTGTCTACAAGTTATGCTGATGAGAATCTTTTGCGTTAACACACTTTCCGGGTGCGAATGAAACCCAAATCCAATGGCTGAAGCAGTGTCGTGCAATTGGGTGGGAGGAATTCAACACTAACATTATCTAAATGTGGAAGCATGTTGTGGGCAGCACAGTTATCAATCAGAAGCAGAATCATCCTTTTTCATATTGTGGGATTTCTGAAACCTTTTGGGATCCCCTCAACTCCCCACCCAATGGGGCGATACGCTGAAGTGCGTCCTGAAGCGTGATTGCAGCGTTTGTGTAAGGTTGTTTGTTCATTGCCAGGGCAGGGCTATAGCAGGTTCGCAAGGGTGCAGTGAGGCGCCACAGAAGCAAATCATCAAAAGATCAGGGTTGCGCTACAAGTCCCTGTCTTGCACCCCAAAACACGAGGCTGAGTCTCAGTACTTTAGCAAAACCAGCTTTATTCAGCTTAAAATAGGAACAGCACAGTTATTTATTGTAGTGTGATCTGCCGCTCTCCTATACAAAGACACAGCAGTCAGGCAGGGTTGTGACCAGGTTAGTGGCCAAGTAATCTTGTTCCCTGCATTACCCATCGAGATCTTTTCTGTTTGCTTTGGTGAAGAGCTGCAGCAGAGTTGTGAGCCTGCTGTTGCTTCAGCAATGCATAAACAGTCTACGACAGACATGGTGATTGCACTTCGGGATGCTCTTCGGCGTATTGTCCGGTTCAGGGAGGTCCCAAGACAGTTTAGAAACCTCACATTTTCTTGAATGAGTGCCTCATCAATAAGAATGTTTCTTGAACGGGCATCACTGAACCACATCAAAACGGCTTTTTTGACATCTTCAAATGCAGCAGTTCAGATAAGTTTGCAACCCGAGATTTTTCTTCTATCTTTGCTCGGTCTTTGAAGTAAGTTGATAGTGTTGATGGCGAAATTCCGAATTCACTGGCAACGTCTTTTTTTCTTTTTGCCGGAATCAAGAGCAAATATGAACTGTTATCCTTTATTCTTCTCTGCCGTTTCTATAGGAGGGTGACAATGAGTTAAATTCCAATGGATGTTTTTCAAATGTTGATGAGCGATAAGCAACAGGTATCACTGAACACCACCGAAAACAAAAATAGCAAAATAAAAAAAATAGTACGAGGAACGTCCAAAAAAAAACCAATGTTTTTGATTGGGGATCGTTGTGCACAACTGAGCTGCGACAACAGAACCTACTGCTCTGTGGATGATTCATTCAGGCAGTTCAAGGTCTTTTGGGCACTTGTACTTCGTAGTAACGAGATTTCTATAGACTCATGTCATATGGGGAAACTGTCGGGACCATAAAAATACTTCGTTGTAATGAAAATTTTGTTGTAAAGATATTCATTGTAATGAAATTTTACCTGTATTTCGTTTCATGAATGTAAATGAATAACTGTTTTCAATTAACACAAATCTAAATGATCTTAATTTTGTCGACATGTTAAATGGTTCCCACAGACCCGTACACAGCATAAATGTTAATAGGGTATTTCAGAAAAATGATCCGTATTGTTTAGTTTGATGTATGACATGACGTGATGGTAGAAACCCTCTGAACTTCACAATGATGCATATTATTTGGTGTGATGTACTGTTTTTCCTTCTCATTTTTATCGCTTAATTTTTGAACAGGTTCTTGACCCAATGTTACTTTCCAAACTTTGTCGAGACCTGCCGAAACCTTTCAAAAGTCATGCTCCGAAACCTCCGTCCTGAGATCGGGTAGTGACAGACTTATTTGCCAAGACTGGCCGAAACCTTCCGAAAGTAATTTTACGAAGACAGTCCTGAAACTGCGGTGATGTCACTTCCGGGTCTGCAACTGTGGATCAACAACTGTGGTGACGTATGGTGCTGTTGCTCTGCAAGTGGATGCTACTCACTGGAAATGGTGTTGGTGAGGCTGGCACAGGGTGCTTATCCTGTGGTCTGTGCATGGATCCCAATGCCCCAGTGAAGTGATAGGGGGACACAAAAAGGACATAGCAACACTAGGAAAGGTCCAGAGAAGAGCGACTAGGCTAATTCCTGGGCTACAGGGGTTGAAGTTTAATTATAAGAAGAGTAAGAGGAGACATGATTGAATTGTTTAAAAGTATGAAGGGAATTAGTTCAGTTGATCCAGGCTGTTACTTTAAAACAAGTTCAGGAACTGAAACACGTTACTATTAGACAAAACTAAAATAAGCTGTGATTACAGTAAACCCACATTTGCTGAAAGAGACACAAATTAGACTATATATGTCCTATTAAATTGGCAAAGTCTATCTGAATTTTTTTTTTTTTTTTTTTGCAGCCACTAATTCTGAATTGCTGACGTGACATGTTATTCCTAACGCTTTTTCATTTACATCACCTCAAATGTAAGCCTCATGGCTCATCTCACTAACTGTATACTTACTAGCACTGTCCTGCACATTCATGTTATTCTAACTCTGCAGTTTAAGTATTTCTGAGATGATGGCTTACTATTAAAAGTCTCATTTTCCTTTGCTTTCAAAATGTGATGTCTGAGAAGTACTAAACGTTTCTCTGCCAGGTCTTATTTGCTGCGTTCTTCTATTAAAATGATTGTGAGATGTGCTCTGGATTTTATGATACTTTGAGGTTCATCAAGAAAAGTTTTTCTCTTTGCCACTTTTGTGTGAATGTTGTCATATTTATAGGACTCTTTGCAAAACAGAATATTCGTAACCATGCATATCTTAATTTGAACAATTAGAGACTGGACTTTCACAGCTCTTTGAGGTTATGACCTGCAGCACTCTAAACTCCAGACAGAACCATACCGACACAAGTCATGGGTTCAAATGGGAGGTTTAATACAATCAGAATAACTTCAGCAGGTTTCGTCTCTCACAATTGCAGTTAAACAGAAGTGGGATGCAATTCTCCTCTCCTCTCCTTCCTTCCTCAACTCCTCCCAGGTGAGGTTTGTTCCAACTTGGCCACTGACTTCAACTCACTTGGGTGAGGCAACTCAGCTGCTTTTATCTACAACCCAGGAGTACTTCCAGGGCTTGGGCATGGTCTGCTGGAAGTATAAGGGAGATTTCTTTCTCAAAATAGCTTCGTTTACATTTTTTTCAATTTTTCAAAAATGATTCAAAGACAAATAACACTGCTATAGTGATGTAGCCATCATGGTTTTCACTTCATCCAAGGAGAACTTTTTTCCCTGTAGTTGTTTTTTTGAGGGTTGGAAATGCCCAGAAATCACCTGGCGCTAAATCCAAGCTATATGGAGTTTATATTAAGTGCAGTCCCATCAATTTCAGTTAGTGCTGCCAATGCAACTGTAACAACATGCGACTGGGCATTGTCATGGAGCAAAAAACGCTTCTCGTCATTGCATCTACTCTTCTGTGAGATTTCTTGGTAACCATCTAGTGCACACGCGATGAATTCTCAGTTTTTCTGTCACAAGGTTCTGAGGTCATTCATGCGAGATGCTAAGTGCGTAAAGTGAGCCTTCTGTTCTCTTGCAACAGTTTGTCAGCCTAGCAATGTTGACATCTGTAACCACAATAGATGGCTTTCCCAAACGTGTTCTGTTACTTACTTGCATGTTACCACCCTTAAACTGCTTCTACCACCAAAATATAGCACCTAGGCTGATCGTTTCATCACTGTACGCTTACCATAAGGTTTCAAGAGATTCATCACCAATCATCCCAAACTTAATGCAAAAATTCAATTGTATACCTCTGCCGTACTCTCACAGGAAAGACTTCTTTATCCGCCATGATGAGACGTACAAGGTGCTTCTACTTGCTGTGAAAGAACGCTGTCGAATACGGTGGATCATCTGTTCACAAATACCTCCACACCATTCCCATGTCTACCTCCATGAAAGAGAAATCGAGACAGACATTACTATTTAATCAACTTTTGTACTTCTGGGTCGTTCGGAAGTCCCACAAGTAGGGAGTGCAAATCACTGTAGTATCTCCTGGTGGCACCCATTGGACCCAACAGGATTGTCCCAGGAGACTGTAATTCCTGGCATACCCTGCAGTTGGCGGAATTTGCACTGAAACCCAAGGATGCGGCCTTCTAGTGCATCAGGGGTAGAACATAGTCTTGTTCAAAACCTACACCAACAAGGACGCCAGTCCATATATGTCATCCACTACAAGGTGTAGAAATAATTGGCATCACCATTCTCTGTATGCGTAACATTTCAACCAACCACAATCTGACCACTGCAGATGGCCATCCATGTCAGATCTTAAATTACAGTAATACATCACAAAATTATTAAAGGGAAATCGCTTTCCAATTTAGTGTGAGCAAATTTTTCTGGTTTTTGAGACTAACTTCACTTGATTGCCTTTTCAAACCTGAAGATTAAAGGTGTTTTCTCCCTCCTCTTACTTCATTTCCTTTTTTATAGAATCGGATGATTACCGTATATGAGGTGAAGTGAGACACAAAAATTAATGGATTGGTAAAAAAATATATACTTTTTGATTAATTACAGAATTCTAAGCATTGTCACCTTCTATATACTCCCCCTCCCGATCTCTACACCGCTCTATACATTATATTCCATTGATTGAAACAGTGCTGATAAAAGTCTTCTTGCTTGAGGCTCTTCAACAGACTTACCATTTTTGCCTTCACTTCATCCATTGAAGAAAAATGTGTTCCCTTCAGGTCACTTTTGATTTTCGGCAACAAGTAAAAATCAGAGGGAGCTAAATCTGGCGAATAGGAAGGATGATCGAGGACAGGAATGTTTTTGTCAGTCAAAAACGTTTTTACGGAAAAAGAGAAGATTCACGAGAAATTTGATGTTGATTCGCTGTTTCATTTTTTTTTCATGCAACATTGTCACGGCAACTAATGTAGCGATTGTTGTGCAAATACTGACTGGGCTATTCACAGGATATACCTAGGTGGTTGTTTGGGGGCATGTAGGAGGGGATATATTTCTATGATTCACATCCGACCGACCTCCAGACGGCTTTCCAGGAAGGCCCCAAGCCCAGTCTGGTTATTTTTGTGTCTCACCTCATATACTTGCTGATAAGTCGGGACTTGATTTTACCATATAATTTCTGGTATTCTGTAATGTCGGTCGTATAAGTTGAATGAAGAAAACTCACGCTATTGGTTCAAGAGATTATGATATGCTAATGCCCCCCTGAGAGAGTAACCACTGAGCACAGTGCCTTTTTTTCTATGCATTGTGCCTATGTGACCACACAATAATATCCGAGCTATCCCAAAGCGACGTTTGCACTGATTTGTGTTTTTTGTATATCATCGACCCATACACCTTTATCGTAAGAGCATCCCTTATCTATGATGGAGCATTCGATCAGAAGAAAATATGAAGCTGGTTTTAAATTAAATGTCGTTGAATTGGCGAAAGAAATTTGTAACTGTGCTGCTGCAACAAAATTCGATGTGTCTGAGAAACTGGTGCAAGATTGGAGGAGGCAATAGGATATAAAAATAAAAAAATTAAGTGTTGCATTTTTGAACGGGCGTATAAGTCGGGGTCTGATTTTATGATCGATTTTTTCAGGTTTCAAGACCCGACTTATATGTGAGTATATTGATATATTGATCCAAACTCCATTTCGTTCAGCTGCGTTTCTCATTGCAAATTTTCAAGCGAATCTGAAGTAACAATAAACACCCCGCAGGAGAGTCATGGACTTCTTTCATTAGGCGGAAAGTGTTTTCTCTCAGGAAAAATTGTCATGAAGATTTGACAGTTTTGTGATGATTATTGGGCTTGTTTAATAAGCAGAATGTCTTTTATCTGATAACGAGATAATGTGTTTGTTTGTAGGCTGCAGGCAAGTCTGTCGTTAGCTCTGCTCAGGGCATACCGTGATGTTTTGTTTAGACCCGTGTTGGGTCGCGACCCACTTTCAGGATGCGGGCTGCAACTGGTGGGTCGTGAGTTGCTGTTATTTATATTGGTCGTGTGTCACGAGTAGGTCGCTGCTCCAATGACCCCCATCCCTCTTTAACAATCACGCTCGATTCACCAACTTACTTAAGAGTACACTTCACACTTAGCCTCCGTGACATCCAAACACTCGTGTGCTTATTGACAGTTACCCAGAAATCTGCAGAATTACTAAATCAGCAGTCCTATAAATGGACCTTGGCTATTGTACACTGCATTTCAAAGATGACTCAAAATCATTTGTTATAGCTCAAAGGTTTATGGTTTTATTTCATCAATATTTACTGCCTTCGAGCACACTCTAAATGCTGAAATATGTTTGACGTTTTCGAAATCATTTATTGAGGTATTTTTATTTAAAGTTCACGCAATGTTAAAATATTTCCAGACTCCCTATTACCTCGATAATAAATGTCTAAACCCTTCTGCTTGGAAGATATTCATCCTGGTCTAGTTGTGTAAAATATGTTTAACAAGGTGCTGTTTAAATAAAACAACTCTATGATAAAAGGGGAAAAACTTTATAAGCAGTATAAGGTTCTGCCACAGCAGCCATTAAAACTTCTACAAAAATACACCACACAATTAAAATCCATCTGGTTTTTCAGAGCACCGTTATTCTTCAACCTCCGTGGTATCAGTGTGCCTCTGCCAAACTCTCCTAATTGCAGTACAGAGACTGGTTCTTCCACTGAACGATTTATTATTTTTTTAAAGAGAGAAAAGGGTAAACAAATAAAAAAGGTATATGTGGGAAATATTTTTTTTTTGTTTTTATTTAATCTTTCAGTGTATGCAAATCTGGAATCATGGGGGGGGGGAAGAAAAGGTTAATAGTTAAAGATCGTGTGTAGCATTTTTGCATGTAGGTCTACAATCAGTGCTGATTTCCAGTATATATTTATTATTAAGTGAGCTACGGGTGAATGTGAAGTAACGAATAAAATAAGAGTCTTACAAAGAAAAAGAAACATTTGTTCTTTCTTTCTCTCTTTCTCACACACATACATAATCAAGCCTGAAATTCACCGTGGGGTCCATCCAGTGGATTCAGGAAGTCTTCAGGTCCCCCTTCACCTTTTTCACATTTTGTTATGCCGCACAAATCTTTGAAATTCATTTTTTTCCCACATCAAGCAACAATCATCACCTGAGAAGGACAAAGCGAATACAGCATTTTAGAAACTTTAATAAATTTATCTCCTACTAGCCGTCCCCCGTGGCTCTGCCCACGTAGTAGTGAAACAGGACAAACGTTAAAAATGGTAAAATGGCCTGTATTTGATATAGCGCCTACTAGAGTTCAAGAACCCCCCTAGGCGCTTTACAACACAACAGTCATTCACACATTCATACGCTGGTGATGATAAGCTACTTTGTAGCCACAGCTGCCCTGGGGCACACTGACAGAGGCGAGGCTGCCGAACACTGGCGCCACCAATCCTTCCGACCACCACCAGCAGGCAAGGTAGGTTAAGTGTCTTGCCCAAGGACACAACAGCTGCATTCTCATGCCGTGAGCCAGGATCGAACCTGCGACCCTCCGATTGCTGGACAACCCGCTCTACCGACTGAGCTACTGCTGCCCCTAAAATCAATAAACAAACAGGTATCTCTAGCTAAGCAGAGGCAAGATGCGCTCCAACACGTGGCGAGAGGTAGAGCGACTCAAATAGCGGCTGGCATGTGAGTGAGGAGGGCCCCTCCTTGGTTTCCCACTTCTGAGGTCCCGCATCACCCTCCCCTCGGCCCACAGCCTCTCCCTTGGATTCATGCAAATGAATCATTTCCGCAAGCGAACTATGATACTTAGCACGATGAGAGAAGTTGCAAAATCAACTGGAATGAAAAAAAATCAATCTAAATCTGTTGTTGTACTCTCGTAAAAAGAGGACAGACAGACGCTGGAGTTTATATATATATATATATATATATATATATATATATATATATATATATATATATATATATATATATAGTGGAGCTGGCCTGGACACAGACAGGCAGAGACGTTCATGTCACCCACAACACGTTTATTTAAGTGCTCCATATTTACAAATAGTGCTCACAAACCCCACAAGTCCTCAAAGTCCTGGCCACAATACCAATGCCTTGCTCTTCTTCAGGCCGCATCCTTCCTCCACCAAGACCTCGTCTTTCTTCTCCTGACTTCAGCCATCATATGAAGGGAGGCGGCCCCTTTTATAGCCACCCGGATGTGCTCCAGGTGCTTCCCGGCAATCTCCCACCGACACGCTCCAGTGTGGCGGAAGTGCCGGCTGCATACCCGAAAGCACTCTGGGTGTCCCCAGTCTTCTTCCCCCCTAGTACTTCCGGGTGTGGCGGAAGTGCTGAGGTCCAGGGCTCTCCAGGCACAGGGGCGCCCCCTGGCGGTGACCACAGGCCCCTACAGGGTGGAGCTTCAAAGCTCTGTACCCCTGGCCCCCAAAGGTACCAGGGCGGTCGCCCCCACATGGTCTGGGGAAGGCGCAAGCCTTCCTCCAGTCCTCCTGGGTGTCCTGGCCGGGTCTACACCCCAGCCATCTCTGACAATAAATATATATATGTATAGTGTAGCATGCGGCCGGGGACGCCTCGACGTTGAGAGTACCAGGGGAGCAAGCGTGGCCAGTACGTTACCTCCCCCGGGATGCTAGACCTCCTTAGGTTACAACAGTGCCTCAGACTCCTGCAGGGCTTCATGGGAGTTGGAGTTTGGTGCAGCCCTGTTGGGATCCACAGGCACCACCAGGGGGTGCTGCATTGGAGTTGCTGAGCCCTTATGGGCAGTCCTTCCGCCACACCCAGAAGTGCTGCCGGAATTGAAGTCATCAAGCACCTGGAGCACTTCCGGTTGTATTATAAAAGGAACCAGCAGCCACTACTCCGGAGGCCAGAGTCGGGAGGAGGGAGACAAAGCTTATGGAGGAGGAGTGGAGGAAGAGTAAGAAACAAATGTATTGTGTGGGGGTGTGCTTGTGGGGACTGTGTTGTGCCTATGAGAAAGGGGAAGCCGTTGCCCACAGGCAAAGACTGTGTTGGGTTGGTGCTCAAATAGTGCACTTCAGTCACTATATCACTGTTTTAAAATCTGATATATATATCGGCTGACCCCGGATGAAACCCCGCAGAGCCCCGTATCACTCTGACCATTGCGCACAAGTCACAGCAGGTTCACAAATGGATTACGTCAGATCCTAGATGACCGTCCCCAACTCCTGCTCCAATGATTGTTATTGATTCAACCAAAGACGAAAAACCATTGACCTGCACGTTTGATTCATCTAACAATCTGACGACTGCATAGAAATCTCGCTCTGCGATCATGCTTGATTTACTGAAAGGGGACCACCCCACTCTCCCCGCTCATATGTGTGAGAGAACAAACGAAACATATCAGGGGGGGTAACATAGCTTTTTCTAAAGAGGTTTTTTGAATGCAGTCCAAAATAAAAAGAAATAGAGTATGGGAATTACAACTCGAAGACACATGATATCCAATATGGTGTTCCACAAGGCTCTATCCTGGGTCCGCTGTTATTCTCAATCTACATGCTTCCGTTAGGACTGATTATCTCGGGGCAGTGAAGTAATTAGCAGTGAAAACTCGACACTGATTAGGAAAAGGGTTAGAAAGAAAACCTGCAGCCACTGCGGCCCTCCAGGACTGGCGTTTGACATCCGTGCCTTAGACTGACTCCATATGAGTAAGAGTGTATGCACAAATGTCACCCAGAATAAACCTTCATCCTGCACTTGTTTTCTACCTTACCCTTAACCATATTGGAATATGATTTTGTTTCCAACAAAAACAAACTGAAACCTGCGAATAGTTATTTCAAAAAATGGTTATATGGTCAGATAATTTTTGATCGTATGCAGCTCGTGATTCGATTAGCGCATGCCAATTGTGACAAATGACTTGAAGATAGCATTTTGGCAGCATATCTCTGGATCTCATTTAGCCAAGCAACTCCTCCGAAGGCAACGGAGTGAAAGGGACTCACAGAGAATGGCAAAGCAGAAAGATGCTGGAACAAATTCAATTTCCAATAAATAAATAAATAAACAAACAAATAAGCACACCATCTCTGCAATGTCTGTATTCACATGTTCTCTTGAAATGTTCCTTTATCTACCAATCTTCTTGTATTCATTTGTTAGAATTTTCAAATTTAAACCGACAATTTTGTTTATTTTACAGACTTTTTTTAAAGTAACTTAAAAAATCACTTTGCCCAACCATAATCACAAACTGATGCTATGGCATTAATTATTCTTAATTAATTAATTGTTCTGCGGTGGACTGGAGCCCTGCCCGGGGATTTGTTCCTGCCTTGCGCCCTCTGTTGGCTGGGATTGGCTCCAGCAGACCCCCATGACCCTGTAGTTAGGATATAGCGGGTTGGATAATGGATGGATGGCTAATTAATTGTTGCTACTCCCACTTGAACAAAGCTGGCACCATAGACAGATAATATTTTCCGACTTTTCCAGTGCTTTTAACACCATTCTGCCTCATCGACTGGGGAAAAAGGCTTTGCACTTTGATGCTCCCATAATCTCCTGGATTACGGACCACCTGACCGACAGACAACAGAGTTTGTGATGTTGAGGGACTGAGTGTCAGAAATGGTGGTGTGTAACACTGGAGGAGCACCTCAGGTTGATCTGTCCTGTCTCCTTTCCTGTTCAGCCCTCTACACAACAGACTTCCACCACATTACCAACGCTTGCCATCTCCACGACTTTTCAGATGACTCGTCCATCATTAATCAAGGAGGTGAGTCAGAGTACAGGAAAGTCATGGAGGCTTTCATCTTGTGGTGCAGGGACAACAACCTACAACTGAACATCAGCAAAGCAAAAGAGCTGGTGGTGGACTTCCGGTGTACCAAAGACCCTCTGAGACCACTGAACAAGTTACCCTGGGGTTCACATAAACAAGAAACTGGACACAGTGGTGCTGGACAAGAAGGACCAGAACAGACTGAACTTTCTAAGTAGACCCAAGTCTTTTGATGTGTGCAGCAAGCTTCTGGAAATGTTCTACCAGTCCATAGTAGCCAGTGTGGTGTTCTAAACTGTGGTCTCCTATTAAAACAACTTGAGCTCAAATGATGCACAATGTTCCTAACAAACGTATCAGGAAAGCCTGCAACATCACAGGGTGAACTCTGGGCACACTGGTAGCTGCTCTGGAAAACCAGATGGTGGCGAAATTTGATGCCATCATTAAAAATCCCCTCCTGGAGGCGCTCTCTTAGAGCACTTTTAGCCACTGGCTTATTCCAAAATGGTGTGCTAAAAAATGCCAACGGGGGTCTTTTCTCCCTAGTGCTATCAGACAGTTCAGTACTTCCTCCAAACTAAATTCTTATACATTTTAACTCTTAAACCGCCGGAACCGGCTATAGTCGGTTACCAATGCAATTTGCCAGCACGCCGGAGCCGAGTATATTCGGCAACATACATTCATTGAAGGTCGCAAATGGCTATATTCAGTTCCCAGTGTAATTTGCCAGCATGTTGGAGCTGATCAGTCAGTGCCGTACTTTCGTTGAGCAGCCAGCTTATGACCCCTAGCAAATCAGCGTCACTGTCCCTGGGATTCAGACACTGCACTAGGCGAGCCTGCAAGTGTCAGCGTTTACCTCTGTGTGTTCGTGTGTAGCCAGTTCAAGTGCAATTGGCGCAGTCGGTGATTTACTGAATTTCATCAATGGCGTCAGTTGCACCTTGTACATATAATAATAGATTGTTGCAGTAGTTTTTTATAGTTTTTACAGTTCATCGGCAGTGTGTAACTGTGCTGCTCTTTGCATGAAAAAAATACATGTGCCATTAAAATTTCACTTTTTCTTTGTTTCCTTAAAAAGTGCTGCAAAAAAAATTTGGTGTCCAGGGTTGCATTAACCCCCTAGTACGTGGGAGTTTAAGGGTTAAGTTCATTTTGCAAGTTTTATTTATTATTGATTGATTAATTGTATTATTTGTCCTGTGTGTACTTGTTTTTTATGTTTCTGTTGCTGTATGAATTCAAACTTCCTATTGGCATTAATAAAATGTATCTAATCTCACCTAATTTAGTTCCTTTAATACAGGACCAAGTTAGAATCTCTATTTAACAAATTATGCAGGGTAATGGACGGCATACATAGGCTGGCATTTCAGACTGGATGGACCAGGAACTCTTACCTGGCCGGGAGGCCATTACAATGGATGGACCAGGGGGGAAGTGTGACAATGTGGGTTCTGGCTCCACGCTCCCATGGCTGTTTGGGAACCCTTGAACCCAACACCGTCGATAATGAAACCGAGAGAGCTAGTCAGTGAAGGCAATAATTGAGCATCTGAACAAGGGGATGGTTAAAAGTGAAAACAGTGCTTTTATTAAAAACAGTCAACAAAAACAGTGTTCCATAAATAGTGCAGTTTCAAAGTTCTTCATTAAATAATCCATAAAATGAAAACGTGGAGGTTAAAACAACAATAAGAAAAAACAATCCTTTAAAACCAGAGGTTAAAATCTTCTTATGGAAGCAGTCTTAAAACAACAACAAATCCGGTGCATCGTTTATTAGCGTCTCACCTGCTTATCCCGTTTGGGCCAAGCAGCAGGCAAGACGCTCTCTGCAGCTGCCCTCCTCTACACTTTCGCGAGACTGGAGACCTCCCGATCCCTGGCCTCCGGTATGGCACTCATCCCAGTCCCCGAGACTTGATGTCCACCAATGACCAGGACGCACACATTGGGGACTCCACCACCAAGCCTCCCGACTTCCGCTGCCTTTCCGCGGCTTTCTGCGGCTCGTCGCTTTCCTCTTGGCACTCCCGCTACCTGGTCACTCAGCGGGAGCAACCTCAACTCAAACGCCTGGGTGTCGGCCTAACACCCAGCTTCCTCGCAGCTGCCCACGAGCGCGATCCGCGCTCACCACATGCACGCACCGCGTGTCTGTCTCTCTCCGGCACCGCCTGCTTCCACACTCGCTCCCTGTAACCTCCGTCCTCTCTTTTCCTTTCTCTCTCCATTTTTTTCCCTGATCGTTTCCTTTCACCCACCTCTCCACAACCGACTCGCGCTTCTTTTTAAAACGTGAGGGGCCATCACAGCTGTAGCATTAGCCACGGGAGCAATCACGAATGTGGGCAGTTCCTCACCTGTGCACACGGTGAGAAACGCCCACATCGACGACTGCCCCGCGGCTCGCTACAACAACCCCCCCCTTCACGAAGCCGCCTCGGGTGCGGTGATTATTTAAAATGAATGGCCTTTGCTCAACGAGCTGTGGACCCATAACACCACAGAAAGATGATAGTATTTGAATGCCTTCTCTCCCATTACCCCACATGGAAGGATCCCTGGATTTCGGGTCCCATTTAGAAAGCCCACATGGCCATCGGAGAGATGGAATACAGGAATGTAGCCCTGTTGAGCTCTACGGGTTCCTCCAGGGGGTGAGGCAGGGTTGGACAATCCCTATTAATCCCTGACCCAGAAGTGCTTCCAATGGACCATGTCCTAGCAGAGGAAGTATTCCCATGTCTGAGATGGAGTTGGATGGAAGAAGAAGGAGGAGAAGGAGAAGAAGGAGGATGACAAAAACTCACACATGAGGAGTAGAGAAGGAAGAGGAGAAAGGAAGAAGAAAATACGAGAAAGACAAGGGAATTGTCCTTTGTGTAATAAACCTTTTATTTAAACCTGGGACCTGTGTCATCACAGAGATATGGGAAGAACACATACACTCCATTGTTGTCTCACCCTTATTTCTTTAGTAGGTTAAATACATCTATCTATCTATCTATGGTAAAAAGGAGACAAACAACGTCAAACTGTTGGCCCTATATAATTGAAATAAGACAATAATGAAAAACACGCAACAAATTGTGGATAGTGTTCTTTCAGACGGGAGCTCAGGACTGAACTGACTTGAAAACAGCCAAACTTCCAATTATTTGAGTTCCAGGCAGGAATGGGTGGGTCCAGAAGGATGAAAAATGGAGGTGACCTCAGTGGTGGAACAGCTGTCAATCTTCCATTACCTGTCTATTAATTATATAGTGCCTTTCACATCTATCTATCATGTAATGCCTTTTATATCTGTCTGTCTGTGTCTGTTTATTATATAGTACCATATCTATCTATCTATTATATAGTGCTTTTCATATCTATCTATCTGTCTATCTATCTATCTATCTGATCTATCTATCTATCATATAGTGCCTTCCACATCTATCTAAGTGCCTTATATACCTGTCTGTCTGTGTCTGTTTAGTATATAGTGCCTTATCTATCTATCTATCATAATATAGTGCCTTTCTATCTATCTATTTTGCAATGCCTGTTTTACCATAGCTACTTAAGTTTACCACAACCATCTCCTCGCTCCATTTTTCTCTCCATACTGTTGCTGCCTACTGCAGTTCCCAAGGAAGGGGATTCTTCCAATCCTGATAGGTGGGCTGTTCCATCACAGAGGTGTTAATGGCCAAGAAGTGCCGGTAGTAGATTTGATTCCAATTAATGGTATGGCCCCTGGACTGGCTGGAATATGTGGCCTGACCAGAAGGTTAGTTTCTCCAAACTGACAACTCAACTTTGGAGTAATTCCAGAAAACACCTGAAATATTTTAATCAGGATATGATGTTTTCTTAGAGCTCGACCTGTAGCACAGGTTATTAAGAGGCTGTCCTTCCCATCATGTTTAGGAAAAATCATACACAAGGACACATTTTGCTGAAATTTCATGTGCCAATTTTTATGAACATATTGTCCTTTATTAGTATAGTGAATGCACTGATAAATGCGTTGAATTCCAGAATACAGTTTATCTTGATATATGGTCATCAGGTGCCAGAACTCATTTTTGGTTTCCATCTTCATTTAAGTTTCTGTGTTAAATATCTACCAGAAGCTAATGCGGTTAACCATTGGTGTATGACAAATGATCAACTTTTCTGATGTGAATGGCCTGCTTTTGTCAAAACTTTTCTGTTTTCTGTCGTAGTGGCTAGAGGCATGTTGCCTTGACATCTTTGATCTGAGAAGTTTCTTTTTAAAGCATATTTGGATCTGTACCCATTTGCTAACAAGATAAATAGATCATTAGAGGAAGCAGTGTCCCTGAGGCTTCACGACATTCATCAACATTTAGAATCACCAAGCACATATGTCTGGATCTCCATCATTTATACTGGCTCTGCCTTTAACACAATTGTCCTTCTCAAGTCTTTTGACAAACTGATAGACCAGGTTATCAATCATTCCTGGAGTTATTGGCCATAGATTTTCTTTTTAAAAGAAAGCAGGAGATGAAGCTGAAGGACACCACCTCTGAAGCCCTCATCCAGACGACGAATGCCCCACAAGGTGGCATCTCATCTCCACTTTATTTGTTGTACACAATTGACTGCATTTCGCATGGTGATTCTTTAGCAAATATCTTGTTTGCTGATGATGCTACTTTTGTGGGTTTCATCATAAAGGATGAGGAATCTGCATACAGGAATGAAATACCAGAGCCATGAAATAGTGCAGCCTACATAATCTATAATTAAAATGTTAAGAAAATAAAAGAATTGTTGGAGCAATATAAGTGAGGTAAAGGATTAACATCTCCTTTACATATCAATGATCAGTATGGTGCATGTTGATTAGGCCTGCACAGGGTGACAGCAGTTTTAAGTAGGATGGAATCGGGAGGTGGAATGGAATAGTAATAAGGAGCCAAGGTCGATACTGGAAGAATGAGAGTCAAAAAAAAAAAAAAACAACAATGGCCAGGATATGAGACATACTTGTAAATCGACATATGCCTTGATTGATAAAAACCAGAATGCTTCAAATAAAACACAATATATAAATTAAATTCAAAGAAGAGAGAGAGCCAGAGAGATCTTTGACAATAAATTAAGTTTTGAATTAGTCACAAACTCACACAGTAGGGGAATGTACGATACGGGTCTTTATACCAATACGGTAATTACAACACACATTGCGCTCTATTCAAATTTGGCGAAAAGACCCTTAGAATTAAATGTAAGACATGTTAAGTGAAGCTGCATAGCCTTTGAGGTTTTAATCTGAAAAACACGCTATGAAGTGGCACTTAGCCACTGAGGTTGCATATGAAATCTTATTTATGTGGCACCTGCTAAGAGAGCTACTTAACCCCTGAGGTTTTATTATAAAGCACACACTGGATAAACATCGCTTAATAACTGAGGTTACGTAAAAAGAGACTTTCAGCCATGGTATTGCTTTCCAGCGGTGTGTTCAATTCAAACGATACTTAGTCACTAACTTAGAAATTACAGTGGCTTATAATTAATTCATCTCATAAAGACAAACTCTGTCTTTTAGATTAGAAGCAATCATTTGGAACCAGATTAATGGTTCGCTCTTCTCTTACTGCATGTCACTGATTAGGAAATGTGAGTTGAAACCTAACATCTGTCTAAACTCAAGACCAGATAAAACAGTCACAAAGCTGGATTGAGACATTTAGAAGCCTTAAGCCCTTAAAAGATTTTGGTGCCCCCCCATATACCGTATATGCTCACGTATAAGTCGGGTCTTGAAACCCGTAAAATCAGACCCGATTAATACGCCTGTTCAAAAATGCGACACTTACATTTTTTTCTACTTGCCTCCTCCAATCTCGCATCAGTTTCTCAGACGCATCAAATTTCGTTGCAGCAGCACAGTTACCAATTTATTTCTCTACTTCAACAACGTTTAATTTAAAACCAGCTTTATGTTTTCTTCTGATCGAACGCTACATCATAGACAAGGGATGCTCTTATGATAAAGGTGTATGAGGGTGCGAGATATAAAAAACATAAATCAGTGCAAACGTTGCTTTGGAATAGTTCGGGTATTATGGTGTGGTCACGTAGGCACTATATATATATACTAGGCTGACCCACCTTTTAAGGCGACCGACTTTTAAGTTGACCACTTTTTTAAGGCAATTCAATATGTAGATCAATTTGACATTTTATACAAACTCATTAATTTGGTTATATTGCATTTGAGCGGTATTACTTTAATACTCGTAGTTTCTGTTATTTTTGTGATGAAATTTAAACTTTTTTTCTATATTGAGGTCGCCCTTTTGAACCCCCCTGATATTTACTACGCGATGAGGCATTTGTACTCCATCAACATTAATTATTTCCAGAGACATCATTTTGTCTATTTTTCCAGCGCATCGCGCACAAAAGCAAGGGAACGATGGGAGCACCAGAACTCTGCTCACATCATGTCGCTTGCATCGCAAGCTGCAAGTAGTAAGTCTGTGATAAGCGGAATACCGCTACGCTTTCCACTCACGGGACGGAAGGACAATCCCGACAGCTTTTATATAGTAAGAAAGAAGAAGAAGATATCGCACAGTCTGGAGAAGAAAATCATCTTTTACCTGGAAAAACAAAACTACAAATCCCATCGTGCATTGCAAAATGGGCGGGGCGTGTGTGAAACTCCGCACCTGTGTAGCACTCATGGGACGGAAGGACAATCCCGACCACTTTTATATAGAAGGATATATATATATATATATATATATATATATATATATATATATATATATATATATATATATATATATATAGATATATATATATAGAGAGAGAGAGAGAGAGAGAGGCACACGCTGATACAGCACATTGCTGCACCAAAATAGAAAAAAAAGGCTGTGTGCTCCGTGGTAACTCTTTCAGGTGGGTGTTGGCATATCATAAACTCTTGGACCAATAGCGTGAGTTATCCACTTTCGACTTGTATGACCGACATTATAAAAATACCAGAAATTATACGGTAAAATCAAGTCCTGATTTATTAGTGGGAGAAGTTATCCGCGAGTATATATGGTATATCTAATTCAAAGTATAAACAATAATAAACTATAAACTAAAATTTTGATTATTTGAAAATTTCTTACGTCTGGCAATGCTCCTCTGCACTCACTCTCTGTGGATGTCTGAACTGGACAACCGACGTGACCAAGACAAGAATGATCATGTCAGTCTCGGGGGACTGTTTGTCAGTTAACAGATTCTAAATTGGTGGCACAGTGGGTAGCGTTGCTGCATCGTAGTAAGGAAACCCAGGTTCGCTTCCCGGGTTCTTTCCTGCGAGGAGCTTGCATGTTCTCCCACAGTCCAAAGACATGAAGGTTAGGTGCATTGGTGATCCTAAATTGTCCCTAGTATGTGTGTGTGACCTGCGGTGGGGTGGCGCCCTTCCCGGGGTTTGTTTCCTGCCTTGCACCCTGTGTTGGCTGGGATTGGCTCCAGCAGACCCCCATGACCCTGTAGTTAGGATATAGCGGGTTGGATAATGAATGGATGGACAGATTCTAAATTTGTTGTATTCCCAAGATTAATATATATCATTAACCTCTATTATTATTTGATTATTATTTTTATTATAATATACAGTATATAAAAATGATTTTTTTTTTTCTTTTAAAGTGGGAGCTCCTTTTCTGTGGAACCGGGATCAGCTGCACCATTTGCAGTTTTGCACCATATGGTCCATGGTAAATGCAGCAATGGAAATGTTTTGTGGTGACACAAATTCCCCCCCATTCCCTTGATGCCCTAAGCATAGGTTTATTTTACTTAATGGTTAATCCAGTCCTGAAAAGTGGCTAAAAGACAGAGCAGTGAGAACATTTTCTGTAGCGGCAGGGATGCTAAATCATTTTGATGTTGATATTGATATACAAAGGCCGCTCTACTGTCTCTCTTAAATGCAAGGTAAGAACACAAAGTAAAGCAGATAACTGGATATGCATCAATCTGAAATTCTCTTCATGCTGGTGGCAGCCTCATAACTCCTTCAAGAAAGGCAAAATGTTGTAGCTTCCTTAGCGTTACAGTTTTTCTTGAAGAAACGAGCAAAAAGTTTTCCTTTTTTTTTGCTTGAAAAATTACATACTTGTTCAATCTGATCTTAATTCTGTAAAACGTGCAAAACACTAAAAGTACAAAGTAAGAAGTGTAGAAAGTATAATAACGATACAAATAATAATAATAAAATAATGCTAATACCATATATACTGTCAAAATGTGTCGTTTGTGTGGTATATCTTGAAGCACTGTGAATACACAATCCAATGTCATTGTCAGGACACTAGTAGCGTGATTCCTAGCGGGTTTTCTTTCCATACTGATCAGCTTTTGAACAGCACATTCCACATGTGTGATTGACACAAGCATCACATTCGGATTCATGTGATTCATCATTTTCGATTTCACTGCCCATTTCAATTTCATTGCTTAAGAACAGATTAATTTTGTCATCACTGCTCGTATCACTGTCAAGACCGTGCAATTCATTAATTCACATTAAAACATGGCGTAATGACAAAAGCGAAAATGTGCGTACGCACAAAAAAATCCAGATGCATAAATCAGCATGGCTAAGGCAGCATGTGCTTGATGATGTATACCGATAATTCTCTTTCCAGTTAGCTGCTGTAGAGCTGTGATTCACATTCAGATACAGTGATATAAATACTCCGAGTGGTGCAGCGAGAGTAATATGTAAAAAGATGATCCGCTGTGGCAACCCCTAACGGGAGCAGCTGAAAGAAGAAGAAGTATACACAATCCAATGTCATTGTCAGGACACTAGTAGCGTGATTCCTAGCGGGAATCAGTGAGAGTAACAACGCTAAAGCAGCTATGGTGTTTGAAATAGGTTGACCATTCTGTGGACCATTATATTGTTACTGGTTAGTTACAATCAGATGCATTAAACTAATAAATTAATTTCAGTGTATTTATAAAGCCGTATCAGGGATGTGGATCTAAAAACGAAAGGGAAACCACACTGGAAAAAAAGCACTGCTTTGATGCTGGGTGCCGCCAGTTTGAAAAAACGAGCGGAGAACTTGCATACACCAGGGTTTGAGCTAGCGTGAAAATGTGTGTGTCTCTATGCCAAGTTTAGGTTTTATACATCACGATTTGAGTGTGGAAACGGGCTTACGCAACATTTTTGTGCGTACGCACCGTTTATACATGAGGCGCCAGGGCTGCTGAAAAATGTTTCTTACGAGACGGCATTGTGAGGCTAGAAGAAGACGTGTCTGCACTGTTGCCCAGGTAACACTCGGGCCTGTCACTCACGAAAAACACGTCTATATCATTTCCCGAGCAATGCTGCTTACTAATGCTGATGACACTTTTATAGCCCAAGTAATCCTCGGGTGTAACGCTTTGAGAGACGTGTCTAAACAGTTGCCCGAGTGATGCTCAGGACTAACACTAAGAAAGTTAAATTGTTAAAAAAAATATTTTAAAATAGATACTAATTTATAAAAACCACAGATATTTCTTAACAATTACTGTATATGTAGTATTCTTTGGACATGCAACTGTGTCTATTAATCATTGCCCTATTATTGGCCTTTGTGGTTTTATTCTGAAACTCATGTTAAGAAATGCCACAGAGCCTCCGAGGTTGCATATGAACTATCATTTATGTAACTCATGCTAAGAGAGCTACTTAGCCCCTGAGGTTTTATTATGAAGCACACACTAGATTAACATCACTTAACAACTGAGGTTACATAAAGAAAAAAAAATGGTTTTTAAGCATAGTCGTATTGCTTTCCAGGGGTGTGTAACCTAAAGCGTTTCAAACGATACGAAGTTGCTAACTCAGAAATTAGATTGGCTAATAACTAATTCATCTCATAACAACGAAATTTATCTTTTAGAGTAAAAGCAATAATTTGGAGCCAGATTTACGGTTTGTGCTTCTATTCTGTCACTGATTAGGAGATGTGAGGCTATACTGAGTTGAAACCCAACATCTGTTGTAAAAGAAGTAGCCTCAACACACAAAAGAAGGTTTGGGGCAGCCACCCATATATTGTCCCTGGCTGAAAAAGGGTATTGAAAACAAGAGAGATGTGATTCGTTGGAGTTCAAAGACTGAACTGATCAGGTTTTGGGATGTGGAGTCGTTATAGGCCGGCAACCGGACGTGATGTCATCTGAGCGGAACCGGAAGTAACGTCTTTCTGGGCGCTGGAACCGGAAGTGACATTAAATCAGGCAGGTTTTCCCATATTTGGTCTGCAGAGATAACAGAAACCGGTTTAGAACACCCCACTTCCCCCTGGCCGGGCAGATAATTACCTCTACTTGGTCCGTTCAGTTCCTTCCTAGTCGCATGTGTGTGACACTGTCTAAACTCATGACCAGGTAAATTGGTCACAAAGCGGCTAAAAGAGTGAATAGTGAGACAGTTTTGTGTAGCGGCAGGGATGCTAAATCATGCTGATATACAAAGGTTACTCCACTGTCTTTCTTAAATGCATTGTAAGCAAAAAACGTAAAGCAGATAAATTGGATATGCATCAAGTTCTCCTCATGCTGGTGGCAGCCTCATAACTTATCTGAGAAAGACAAAATGTTTTAAATGACACCTTCACGTTGTTAAAATAACAACTAATGGAGACTATTTTAGAGAAATCCAGAGATGTTTCTTAACGCTTACTGCATACGCAGTGTTCTTTGGAGATGCCTTTGTCATACCAGCAACTGCCATCTGCTCCCCAGTAGTGGTAATTTTATTGCTTGGTAAAGTTAGTGGTAAATTTACTACACCATAGTGAATCCCATCTGAATATAAAATGTGTTCTTCAAGATATATTTCAGACCTACAAATAACACAACACTACTCACTCAGGGATTGAAAATACAGCATCCTTTGGAATTTGCAGTGATAAATCAACTTTAATGTCTGGTATAATTTATAAAAAGCTACAGAATGCTGACTACGGCGCAAGTTCTGCTCTTACATTACGCGTCTATGTGAAAACATAGAAAGCACCCATTTGTACAGGGAGGTACCTTTTATAGGTAGGTCATTCCTTTTTCTGGTGTAGAATTGAATACAAATTACATGACAAAGGGTTGGGGAATAAACGGCCCTCCTGTTTATTGCAGAATATGCTGTAGTCTTTTGTGAATGGTCTGCGTAGTTCGACTCTTTACTTCTCTCTCTCTCTCTATCAACTGCATGCAGCTTGTTCCTCTCTTTCTCCCAGGCATTCATTGCCTTCAAGGAAAAATATTTTTGCATTGTGGTGCTGGGTGGAGTGTATTACTTTAGTGGTATTCAAAATGAAAAAGCAAGAAACAGAAAAGTTAGATTATGGGATAGACACTGCACACCATGTGCATTGTTATAAAAGTCTTCATAAGGAGCAATCAGTGACCTCACCTGTGACACTGGTCTGGTTTCCAGAACACGTCAACATAGTATGCTTAATGAATTACGTCTTGGAAGAGCAACACAATTTTCTTATTATAATATGCTACCGTGGCTGTCCCACAAAAATAAATCGGGAAACCAAGAAGATGTCAGAGCTAATCAGTAAAATTACCAGAAGAGATCATGAATGCCTGATTGAGAGACTTCTACTGAGATGGTTGTCCTTCCAATAAGTCCTCTCATCTTGGCAGTTGACTCCTACAGCTCTCTTAAAGTGTCCATTGGGTTCTTCGTCACCTCCCTGACCAAAGTTCTTCTTATCTATTTGTTCAACTCTAGGAGTCCTGGTGGATCCAAACTCCTGTCATTTCACAATTCTCTAAGCCATTGTGCTTTTGGTAACACTCAAAGCTTTAGAGATGGTTTTATCTTCTCCCCTTGATCTCTGCCTCACTACAATTTGATCGTGGAGGTCTGCAGAGAGTTCATGGATCTCATGGTTTGTTTTTTGTCCTGACGTGTGAGTAAATTGTGGGGCCTTCTATACACAGGTACAGTACAGATGTGCCTTTCTGCACAACATCCAGTTATTTCAGTTTGCTACAAGTGGGCTCTAATCAAGGTCTAGACGCATCTCAAGGAGAATTAAGGCAAACGGGATGCACCAGAGCACAATTTAGGGTTGCCAGATTAGAAAATTAGAAATATGGGACACTTATAAAATCTCTCTCTATATTACTATATATATAAATGTATACTTACCCCCTACACACCCAGACCAATATATTATAGAAAAGTAGAGACATAAGTTAAACACATAACGCAAGGAATTTAATGGATTATGAGGAAATCAAAAGTAAAATCATTGGAAAATTACTGAAAGTGCAATTACATACACCACATTTTGATTTAAAACAGCTTCTGCCTTGTTTGATAAATGTCCATTCGGTGGAATATTCATCACGAAATTTACACTTACGTTTTGGCATCTTGGGATGGATGGATGGATTCATTTTTAAGTTAGAAAAAAAAGTGGCCCTGACCAGTAGTAACAGCACACTTTGTTGACCTCGTATGTTGCAATGCTGATCCAGAACTGCACAGCAGCGTGGCTGGAGAGCAAAATGGTAAGAGTGTCGCTGTCCTCAGCCAACCACAGCAACTGAACAAGTTTCAAATAGGCAGCAAACACTCATTTCCTGGTTACTTTTGGGTTATTTTCATCAAGAGAATCTGAGAAAAGAAAATATAATTTCTTATAAAGTTTCAACTAAGTATCGTAAGAAGGTAGTAAAATATATATTTTTATTATGAAATTTGAAAATACGGGACATTTTGGTGTCCCTGAAAGGTCAGTACGGGACAGGGGACAAAATTATCAATTTTGGGACATGTCCCATATATAAGGGACGTCTGGCAACCCTAGCACGACTGGGAGTGCCACAGCTAAGAGTCTGAATACTTCTAGGAAGGAAGATTTCGGTCTGTGGTTTTTAGAAAATTTGAAAGCCAGTCAGAAAACATCTACTACAATGTTGTAGATTGAATGGCAAAAATGGCAGAATTGATCCATTTCAAATTAAATCTACAACACAATAAGGAGTGCAGAATGTAAAGGGATCTGAGTACTTTTTGAATCCTCTGTATATTCATTCATTCCTGACATTATGTAGACCTACATTACCCAGCATCATATCCAGTAGTCACTTCCAGTGTTGCCAGGTCCGCGGTTTTCTCACCCAAAAAATGGGCTTTCGCCGGTTGTGGATTTTTGGGCTACTTTTTCTAGACTGTGCAGGATTTTGGCTATTTTTCAACTCCTGTCCACCCCATTTCTATCTATCCATCTGGCACATCCCCAACCCTACCACAAATTTGAGCTTGTATATGTTCTTTACCATTCTAAGATTTCTTTCTAAAGGGCACCCCACAGTTGTGTGGTAGTATATACCAATTTTGTCACACTGAAATATTTGGCTTTCATGGTATGGACCTAACCCCAAGAATGGCGTTTGAAGGTGGCAAGGGGGGGCCCCTCTTTTGAGGTCCACATGTCCCAATCTACCGGATTTGTCAAATTATATTCTCCAGTAAATATATATACACATATATATATATATATTGGGATGCTTCTAAGAGGAACCCTTTTAAAATCCCTCTTCAAGGTCAAATTCTGTACATGTACGTCTTTCAAAACATTCCATAGTCCACCTTCATCGCCCAAAAAGGGTCGTCAGTATAATACCTTCCGAAAATAGGTATAGTCCATTAGTTGCTGAGTTAGCTTTTGTTTTGACTTGGGAACAATTGATGGCTTGACGTTTATGACTCTTTCGTGTCCGGAGAGCCTGCCATCGTTTTTTAGTTAAGTCTTTGGTTCAGTTTGCTACAGTAGGCCTAGTTGAAACAGTGTGGGAAGTGTTTGGTAGTGGAACGCGCAGCAACGTTTTATTACTGGTTTAGCCGTATCGCTGTGGACGCCATGAGTGGATGAGATCGTGGCACACTTTTTTAATAGATTATATTGTTATATTATTGTGTTATTTTGCAAAGATTTAGCTGAATACTGTAATGAGAAAATCCGGTGTATGTTAACATTATTTTTATTAAATTTGCACGCAAGTTTATACATACCAGTGACAGCGTTTGACGTAACCAGGCCCGTGTGGGGTTGGTCAGCCCTAGGCCCCCTCTGCCTAACCCTCTCACTATGACACCACATCACCACTTTCTGGTGGGTCACTTTCTCTACCTCAGGAATCTGGGAGGAAATTCAATGTTTTTAAAGCTGTCCTTGGGCTATAACTTTTTTAAGGATCTGACAACCCTGGTCATTCTAAATTAGGACAAAAAATTTTCAGAAATTCACCCCAGATTGCCACACTATTATTTTGTGCATTAGGTATTTAATGCATGGTGTTGTATTCATTGTCTACTCTGGGTATTCTATTACTGACAGTAGTCTGAGGGAGACATGAAAATAAATATTTCATTGTGAGGATTCAAGGATCTTTTATTGTCATTCCAACATCCATATGCAAAAATGAATTTCAGCACTTAGATCCTTGTAATTAAACAATGCACACGAAAACCCCATAATAATAAAAAGTTTCCAATAAGTAACCCCTTAACCCTATAATAAAAATATCACAGATAAACACAATAAAACAGAATAAAATAACATTAATACATAAAATAGAATAACATAACTATAGCTAAAAAATATTATTGCAGTATGCCTTGTAATTAGAAAATAAAAAAGGTAGCAGTAGACAGTTGAGTTCCTGAGACTACTGAAACTAAAATGCAAAGTGCAGTATAAGCCACACAGAATGTACAATCAGATTTAGTGATTTTGTCTTCATTAGTCTAATATCATCCAAGAAGAAGCTGTTCCTCAAACTGGTGGTGCCATCCCATAAACTGTGCAATCTCCTGCCTGATAGGAGGGGGACAAACAGACGAAGTGCAGTGTATCCAGCAGGGGGCGCTAGCTCCCTTGTTGGAATAAGTTCTTTTGTAATTGCGGTGTGTTACATAACCCGAAACTATATAGATATGACATAAAAAGGCGATACCCCTCCCTTACTGATACGGCGGTAAGAAATCACATAGGAGAACTAACTTAGCTTTCTTTAATGACGGTTTATGTGGCATAACAGACAAGAAAGCCATGACAAGATGCTCACCAAAGTGGGGGCTCGATGTATACAGTCTGACGTTTTTGTCGCTGCTTGGAAGGATTTTCAGGATCGGATGACGTTATCGCCTATCTGTCCGTCGGCTTCAAAGGTGTTCCGGGCATTGTTCCAAGGCTTTTTACTCTTCTTGAGTATTACTTCTCCATGTGCAGGCCCCACTTTGGTGAATAATACAATTCCAAACAAGGCAAAGAGAGGATGCAGTTTCATGCTGAGTTTGACACACAGAAATAGGGCATGTTTCCCATTTCACAGTTGTCCTTAACTTGCCTTGTCTTAAAATGCTTTGCCTAGCAGTTCTAAATGCTGGGCCCCTGTATTAAATCTGGCTCAGCTGTGCATGTGAGTAGAAATAAAAGAAAAGCAGATTTAAAATATTTGCACTGAGCACAGTGACATATTAAACTTATATTCTGATTACATGTAGAATGAGTGACATCTTCCATAATGAAGGAGACTTTGCTTTTGTACCTGCTGGTGTGAATGTCCTCGATGGTGGCTAGACTGCTGCCGATGATGCATTGAGCAGACTTAACCACCTGCTGCAGTGCCCTTCTGTCTGTGACGGAGCAACTGCTGTAGCAAACCATAATACAGGAGGTGAGGATGCTCTCTGCCACACACCTGCATAAGGAGGTCAGAATAGGGGGGCACAGACCAGCCTGCTACAGCCTCCTCAAGAAGTAGAGCCGTTGGTGGGTTTTCTTTACCAGACAGGCTGTATTGTAGCTCCATTACAGGTCATTTGTAATATGTACACCCAGGTATTTGAGGTGACAATTTTAAACCTAATCTCCATTGATTATAGGGGGAGAGGAGTGCGAGTACCAGTCTGCCGAAAGACCACAATCATTTCCTTAGTTTTCTTGTAATGTTGTGATGCCGCATCATTGTGCCACCATGTACTAAATACAGATATACACTAAATACACTGTAGATGCCACTTGGGCTGGAGGGGCATCCCGGCCACAAGAAAACCCAGAAAGGGTGGACGGACAGCCCATTAAAAAGAAAAGATATCACTGGGGTTTTTTTATTCCCCCAGTACGCTAAATGGCAGCAGGCCTGGTTATTGGTGCCCCGTGGGAAATCAGCAGGGCATGCTGGGAAATGTAGTCCAGCTGGGGTCACGAGGTACCGCAAGAGGGCGCTGCTATGATGATGGACTTGTGTGACCCAGAAGTACTTCGATCGGGCAATCGCCCTGGCACCAGAAGAATGCCCGGGTCTATAATAAAAGGGACCGCTCTCCCTTATCCAGGGGAGTTAGAGCTGGGTAGTAGGGAGGTAACACTTGACTTGAGGAGGGCAGTGCGGTGGTGAACCATTATCGGGATGGGGGAGACAAAGCTTGCCGAGGAGAAGTGGAGAAGAAGATAAAGTAAAAAGTATTAAGTATTGTGCTCAAAACTGTGTTGTGCCTGTGGGAAACGAGGAAGGCGTTTTCCCACCAGGTGAAGAAAATAAAAACATTTATTTGTTTTATCAGTGTGCCTCCTGCGTCTGTCTGTGTCGGGTTGAGCGCTGGTATAGCGCCATCTATTGTCACAACACATATACTGAGTACCTATATGGATGGACGCACACACATCTATACCCAGACACCCACTCAGAAAGACGTCCTTTTGGTAACAGTAAGCAACATGTGAATTCTTTAACAAACTCTTTGGCTTGACTGGAGCTTTAACTGACAACCATTAGTGTAAAGGATCAAAGCGAGCCAGCATAAAGTCCAATTATGTCGAGTCACCACATAAACCTTTAAACCAACACTCTTATTGATAGAAACCAGAACTTCCCCTGGAATGAGAATGTAGCCATTATTTTTAAAGAACGGAAAGGTACAATACCCCATATAAGTACCAGACGTAATATTTTATCTCGCTAGCTTTATTATCCCCATCAACAAAAGTTCAGTAGCCTCCGTTCCTTTTATATTAACTCAGAGGTGGAATTTTATTTCAGAATATAATGGGGTTTCATGCCTGATTTGTCTATAGCGCTACTTTTGTATTCAACCTTCATCTGTGGACAAACACCCAACAGTTTCTCGTTTGTTTTTTTATTGATCGGCCAATTAAATTGCATCTTTCCATTACAGTCGCAGCCTTCACAAGGGAGCTTCATTTCTATGCGATACGAAAGCCCGTTCAATCAAGTCACTGAATGAGAGAGTATCATCATCATTACAATTATCTTTAGTATCATTTACATTTTTTTCTGCTGTCTTAATGGTACCTGTGGTGCTTTCTGAATGCTGAATGCTTTAGAATATGCAAACAATGTTATTCATTGTAACCTTTTGTATAATATAAGTGTAAATGTATAAAATATACCAAATATGTATACTGCTGAAAGAAATTAAGGGAACACTTAACAATATAACGCCAAGACGCCAAGTTAAGCTTCAGGGATATCAATGTGTCCAGCTAGGAAGTATAAGCGATTGTGAATCAACTTCACTTCCTTTGGTTCAAATGAAAGGGACAACTGGTGCACTGGGGAGGCAGCAGCAAGACACCCCCATAATGGGAATGCTGGCTACAGACAATTACTTTTTCCTTATCTGTCCTTGTCACTACTGGTCACATGAGGTGATACCTGCAGCCAATTCAGGTTGCACAGGTAGTCCAGCTCCTCCAGGATGGCACACCCATGCAGTATGTGCCATGGCAAGAAGGTTTGTGGTGCCTCCCACCACAGCCTCGAGCATGGAGGAGATACCATAAGATGGGCCATTACATGAGGAGAGCTGGACAGGGCCATAGAAGAGCATCAGCCCAGCGGTACGACCATGTGTCAGGTTCTACCAGCTTACCACATAACTTTCAAATTGCCTTCACTTTTTGATTTACCCTGGCAGTTTATTCATTGTCATAGAGGGCACAGAGTGATGTCTCTGAGGCTAGGAATCTGCACTGGCAATTGGAAGGTTGCCAGTTCGAATCCCCTAAATGCCGAAAGGGACTCTGCTCTGTTGGGCCCTTGAGCAAGGCCCTTAACCTGCAATTGCTCCGTCCTGGGTATGACGTTAATCTACATCCTCCAACCTGCAGGGAAAAACTTGGGGGTTGGTGGCAGAATTGGCACTCCAGCAACCATAAAAAACCTCACACTGTTCCACTTCATCTGAACTAGTGTAGTGCTGAGGTGTCGCCCGTTGCATGGCTGCACTCGGGCCCTAATCTGGGATCCTGAGTTGGTTTGTCAAGTGGTGGGTGCGGCAATGCACTGTATCAGCGCCTGCTCCTAACCTCTCTCTCATAGAGGGCATGGATGGCCTGAAAATGGTTCCTTCCCTAGCCTGAAGGCCTTCATAATGGTGTGATGATGTAATTACTTCCCTCTTCTTGAACACGACATTGTCGATAATGTAACCGGATGAGCATGGCAGATGAGGACAAAATACAACAAGCAAGGGGATGGTGAAAAGTGCTTTTATTAAATCAAATCAAAATCAAAGTGTCCCAAAAAATGCAGTGCTCAAAACTGTCGATAAATAAACAATCCACAAAATAAGTGTTCTTTTCAGTTACATTGTTCAGTTAAAAATGAGATTAAAACAACACAGTGCAGGAAACTCATTTTAAAACCACAAGCCCTGGTACTAAAATTGCTTAAAATTGACGCCTCTCTGGCTTACCCTATCTGGACCACGCAGTTTCGAGAGACGTCATCCAGCAGTTGCAGACTCCCATCTCATTTAGCCCATGTCCCTTTTCAACCACCTAGCCCTGCTCTGCCCGAACCGCTGCCAAACCAGGCTCCACCCGTCAAGGGTGTTCTGCTCTTCCACCGCTGCCAGTGGCTTCACCCGGCAAAAGTACCCCTGAGCATGATGGTCACTCCTGCTCCCAAAATGCTCAACAGGATTGACCCATGGCCCCCTCCAGAGCAATGGCCACTCACTCCTCCTTGGGGCTCTATTCTCGTCCACCTGCTTTCACTCTGTTCACCGGCTTGTGTTCTCCTGCCTGCTTCTCCCATCCTTTAACCTCCCTACTCTTTTCTTGTCTCTCTTTTCTTTCTCCCCTTTATAGGCTGGGGAGCGGTTACAGGTGTGACCCCCCCGATTGCCACCCCGGACTGATAATAAGGCAATCAGACTGTCTGCATGTGCTGACTAGGCAACACATGAATGGCTGACCATGTTGAACCAACGCAGAGATGGAGTGTCATCAGAAGACCGCTTACACCTGCTCCATCTACCCAGCATGAACTTTATTAATGAATTAAAACGGTGTGGTAGAAATTGAACATCTTATTAAAGAAAGAAACATCCTCTAATGGGACAAATCAGTTATCAGGCAGGAGAAAAGCTGTTCATGGTATCTTTTAATTACTTCTCAGCAAAATGCCTTGGAGGGAGCGTTCATCAAACACAGTCTGTTATAGCCTGGTCAGAATGATCAGAGAAACAAAGAACAAAGGATCATTATATAAACTGTTGAATTTACATACAATGTCAATCAATGTGTACATTTTCTCTGGTTGGTTTGTTGGTTTACACCCAAATGACTTATATAAAAGTCTTGTTATATTATATTCTGGTTCTTGTTTATACCCTTGAGTTGAGCCACCACCCTTGAAATTGTGTCCATTCTGGCTGTTAACAGGACATCTGCTGATTTCTTAGTCATCTTTCAGTACATTTTGTATATTATATCAACCTTTCTTGTTTTTGTTGTTCACTTGACCTTTATCTGTTTTTTCTGGTGTGTCTGAACAGGTTTCTGACATTTATTAACCCTTTATGCCTTTTCTTTAAGATGAATGCTATGGTACCCTAAAATTCTCCCACAACGGCCACTCTTTGAGCTGCGGACCTGCTAAACTACAAATGGACAGAGAGTGCTTCCAGGGATCAAGTGCTCTCCTAATGTCACTGGTGACGGATCCCTCTGGTGGATCTCCTATGTGGACACCTGCTTGCAGGGCTGCTTGGGAATTGTAGTCCTGATTGACAGCCTCACTGGATTCCTTGGGAGTCACTGGGGGAAGCTGAATTTGGGGGTGGTGTTTTAGGATAGTAATGCCAGACCCAGAAGTGCTTAATGGATACATTATTGTGGCACTGGGGGGTACTTCTGGGTCTGGCATAAAGGAAGCCACTTCACCTCACCCAGCTGGAACAGGAGAAGGACAGTGCTCTCCTGGGATATTTGGAGGAGAAGAAAAGAGACAGAAAGGAAAAAAATTGGGATATTTATTGAAGAAGAAGCCTTTGTGAAGGTGTTTCTTTAAAAATAATCAATTAATTAATTAATTTAATTAAATAATTAGATTAGATTGGGTCAACTTTATTAATCCATCCATCCATTATCCAACCCACTGTATCCTAACTACAGGGTCACGGGGGTCTGCTGGAGCCAATCCCAGCCAACACAGTGCGCAAGGCAGGAAACAAACCCTGAGCAGGGCGCCAGCCCACCGCAGAGCTTTATATTTGTGGTTGTGTCTGGCATTTGGGGCTCTGAGACGCCCCCTACAGGTCACAGTATATTGGAGTAGCCCCAGTACTGATCCATGAGGGGCACCATGTTTAACATCGCACAAGCCTTTGCTTGCCGTGTTTGAGCTAAGTTTATACATACTTGCACTCCACACCTTGGATTCCCAATGTTTTCCTTTGACCCCCTAACTGCTCAGGTGGGACCTTAACAAACTAAATTGTGTAAAGATTAGTGATATGTTGTGATGGAAATAACAGTGGGAGGTCGAGCTTTTAGTTACAGGGCTCCTAAACTGTGGAATGGTCTGCCTGCTACTATAAGAGATGCCCCTTCGGTCTCAGCTTTTAAATCCCGGCTGAAGACTCACTACTTCAGTTTAGTACACCCTGACTAGAGCTGCTGATTAACTGTATAGACAGCCTCTCTGTTGTTAGTCATTCGCACTAAAACATAAGTAACATGATAGTTATAATTTGTTACTAACCCTCACCTATTCTGTTTCTCTTCTCAGTACTCAAATGTGGCACTTGGTGCCACGGCCCACCTGCCAAGTTGTTTTGCCTGCCTATGGTAAAGTCATCCCTGATGGAGGATTGCAGGAATTGTCAGATTGGCTGGCCCAGCACTGTCTCAGCTGTGAAATAGCCAATAAAGGGGAGGGGCAGCTTGATGGCCGAGGTCTCGATGACTCTAAGCAAATCCAAATCCTATTTTGTGATATCAAAATATCTAAATCATGTGATATCATCTACTATTAAATTCTGGTCCGTACTTGTAAAATTTTTATTTTTCTACTGTATTGAGGATTTGTTCTGTTCTGTATATTGTATTGTATTGACCCCCTTCTTTTTGACACCCACTGCACACCCAACCTACCTGGAAAGGGGTCTCTCTCTGAACTGCCTTTCCTGAGGTTTCTTCCATTGTTTCTCTACAAGGGTTTTCTTAGAGAGTCAAAGCTGGGGGGCTGTCAAGAGGCAGGGCCTGTTAAAGCCCATTGTGGCACTTCTTGTGTGATTTTGGGCTATACAAAAATAAATTTTTCAGTGTATTGTATATTATTGTCTGCTGATTTCAATAATTTGAAGTTGTAATTTACTGATATTTATCATAAGTGCTTTTAAAGGCAATGAATAAAATAAACACTTATCTTTTTAAAGCTTGAAGTACTTAGTGACAAGGCCTAATGGCATAGTCCTTGGTGTCACTCTAACAGTAAGATAAAGGCATGTTTGAAGATAAACTCAAGGACATGAAGCATTTTTAGGTCTCTAGTTGTCTTTGTTGCTAGTAATTAGCTGGTCTAACTATAGATTTGCACGAATCGGTTTATGCTTTTTGCTTTCACGCACACAGCAGAGGATTGGGTCTTCTTGTAGCCGCCATGTCAAACAGGGCATCATGGGAGCAGATAACTGATAACATCTTTAGGTTGTTTATGAAATAATCAGAAACACATTTCCACATGCAAACATTTTCCCATGTATTATTCTACTTTTCCAGATGCTTATTACTCCACCCTTATATACATAAATATTGAAAATGACACACTGTTGAATGTATAAATTAGATAATCGCTATAATATGACAAATCTCTTGGTTTTAAACAGTTTATATGCCTAAATTAATGATAATAAATGTTGATTTGAAGGAGTTTTCACTCAACACTAAAAAAAAAAAAAACAAAAATCCTAACCTCATTAGATTAGTTTTATTTTGTTGCTGTACCACCAAAATTCTTGAAAGAACACAATTTTAAAAAGTTCTGCTTTAAGTAACAATTAAGTAAAAAAAAATGTTTAACACGGTGCTGTGGCAGCCAGTGTTGCTGCCGTGTCTGGAGTCCAGGTTTGAATCCTGGGTGGTATGTTTAATCGTAAAGCTGCTATGCATTGCCCATGTTAGAGCATTCGTGCTTCTTCACATACTGTGACAGTAGATGACTAATATGGACCACTTCTAGTTGTGGGGGTGTGCGTTAAATAATGAATTTATAATAGATAGATAGATAGATAGATAGATAGATAGATAGATAGATAGATAGATAGATAGATAGATAGATAGATAGATAGATAGATAGATAGATAGATGAAAGCACACTATATAGGCTGGTCCTTGTAGTGTCTTTCCTGGGGCAATTTATATAATTATATAATACAATATGACATATATTTGCTCACCAACCCACAAGCCTGCACTTTGCTCTGCTGCTCGCTATGTGAGTTTCACTTTTACCAAACACCAAATCCTTTAATTTTCGCGGATACGTCTCTTCATTGAGAAGAAACACTACTTTTCCCTGATGGTAACATGAATTAGACAATCTACAAGTCTCCGACCTAAAGTTTAAATCCGAACAATATATTCAATCTCTTTTTGCTGTTCCATTATTTCCGTTTGTTTGCGCTAATGCGATCTTTACTATCATTTTTTTGAGACTTTCAGTACCTGAGCTGACCCTCTATTTTATTTGTTCCTAATTCTGTTCATCCTCGTCACACCTAATGCAAATCTTAACATCTTTAACTCTGCCACCTCCAGCTCGGTCTCCTGTGCCACCGTCTCCAGCCCATATAACATAGCTGATCTCACTACTGTCCTGTAGACCTTCCCTTTCACTCTTGCAGATACCCGTCTGTCACAAATCACTCCTGACATTCTTCTCCACCCACTCCTCCCTGCCTGTACTCTCTTCTTCACTTCTCTTCTACAATCCCCATTAATCTGTACTGTTCATCCCAAGTATTTAAACTCACCCACCTTTGCCAGCTCTAATCCCTGCATCCTCTCTCTCATTCACACACATGTATTCTGTCTACTGACCTTCATTCCTCTCCTCTCTAGAGCAGATCTCCACCTCTCCAGGGTCTCTACAACCTGCTCCATACTCTCGCTACAGATCACAATGTCATCAACCAATAATAATAATTTATAATTTTAATATATTATATATATTATTTATTATATTATTAATTATAATATATTATATATATTATTTCTAAATAATTATAATAAACCAGCTGTGTAAGCCCGTGCTGTAAAAAGCACAGGGTCCAAAAACTATTGAAATCGAGAGAAAAAAAAATTGAAATGTAGAGATGTCAGGTAATTGAAAGGAACTACTCTGGGCATCTCTTTCCTAGGAGGATTAGTTTTTGCAGTCGTGCTCGCATCGCCTGTGTATTAGTGGCAGGAGGAAAAGTAAAAGAGATATTATTTTGTCTGTGTGCTTGCCTCACTTCTGTATTAGCGGCTAATCGACTTTCCCTTTCTTCTGAGTTTTCCTTTTGCTGGCGTGCTCGCCTCGCATGTGTATTAGCGGCGGGAGGAAAAGTAAAAGGGATACTGTTTTGCCAACATGCTCACCTCGCTTCTGTATTAGCCGCTAAGCCAGTGACTCTCTTTTCGGATGTTTCGTTTTGCCGACGTGCTGGCCTTGCTTGTGTTATTAGCGGCTAAGCGAGTTTTCTGTTTCCTCGGAGGTGGAGCCCTTATTCCCACTCCACCTCTCACTTCCGGGCAGGACAGACACACTTCCACGTGTAGACATTTATATATAAGATTTTATTTATATAGCGCCTTTCCCATGCTTCTCATGGCGCAACTAATTTGCTCAACAAGCAAGTCATAGGAACAGAACTTGGTCATTAAGTGCAGAGTGTCTGTATTTGGTGACTTGGATGTTTTCTTGTCTCCATCCCCTGACTTGTGATTTTCATGGAGTTATCTGAAGTGTTCTTTTGTTTTCATTGTGTAGGTTAGACCACCATACTGACTCAAGTTGGACCCCTCCATATTCAGGTGCATTTGTACTACAATCAGTTGGCCAGACAGGTGGCCTCCACTGAGCTACAACCAGCAGGCCGCACCAGTGATAATTCAGGTGTGTCGTATTAAAGCGGTAAGCGTAATCAGTTATTTTGTGATTATATCTGTGATTAATTTAGACCACTTTGCAGCAATCTTTGATATTAAAGAGAGATTTTTTTTTTCTAATAATCCCCATCTAAAAAGTAAAACTAAATCTGCACTGATTCGATGTTGTAAAACAAAAACACGTGAAAACTTCCAAGGGGGTGAATACTTTTTATAGGCTCTGTATATAAATAAGTGACTGGGAACTGGGAAAACTAGGAAACTTGAAAATGTTGCTGCTGTAAATTTTTGGGTGTAACATTATTTAAGGCCTTGCGTTTCTTAACACAAGATCATGATAAAGTTGTCGTGTTTTTTTTTTTTTACAGTTGGTGCACAGACAGGTTAAGTGATTTGCTCCAGGTCAAGCAGTGAGGCAGAGGTGGGAATTTAACCAACAACTTTATGATTTAAAAATCTATTTCCTTAGCCATTACACTTTCCTGCCCTGCTGCAGAAGCACATTAACTGTGGCTGCAACAAAATCCTTGTAGAAGTGAGATGAAGTCACGCCCTCCATGTATGCGATGAAGGTCCTAAAGGGGCACTACTGGACATTTTGCAGCAGAATTAAGGATGAATTTCTGATGTCACCTCCTATTCCGAATGACCTGATCACTTGAGTTATATGGCAGCTGCTCACATATTTGGATTTCAGATTTTCCAGGTACTTACAGTAAAGGAGCTTTTGCTGTTTTCTGTGAGTGAAGGTAACTTTACCTTTCTGCTTGGTGATTTTGAATTAGACGCTCTTTTTAGGGCTATATACAATCCCCTTGGAAAGTTCATTTAATTAACCTTCTGATTTAGTTTACTGTCCTTAAGTGATTTTTTCCTTCCCTGGTTGGCACATACATCTGCATCCGATACTGGAGGATGCTACAAGCAATAGCAGAGTCATTTATGAACCATCGTATAAACGCTTAGCCTTAAGGATCTTTTGAATATCATTCATTTTTAGCCATTGTGACTGTGTGAAATACCAATTGTGTGTGGCTTGCAGCTTAGAAACAATGATAAATGGCGATATCCGTGCTCAGAATTGATTTTCATTCAATTACCTGCTATGCCAAGAAAAACAATGCAAGTCTCAGAAAGATGCTTCATATTAAGTCGCACTAAAGAGTGCTTGTGTGCTTTGACATTTTACTCATTATCTCTGACATACTGATTAAGCACTAATAGTAAAACGTCCTTAGCAGAAATAGCTGCCTTTTATTTCATTTAGTTAATATTGCTTGTGTTATTTGTGACTTTTCTAGGGTTTTTTTTTTTGGTTTTTTTAAAGTCACGTTCCTTAGATGGTTGCTGTCTCTTTGAGGGAAATTTTTCAGAGTCACCTAAGAAGAGACAGAGTGCAAGATGGCAGAGAAAGCCACACCCACTTTGATAACACAAATCTTTTGGCCCCACCCCATTTTGGGCAGCTGACTCCAGGTTACAGATCTTCTGCACAATCTGATGGCCATTTAGTGGCTGGGGCAGGTGGCAAAATGAGTGAAGTGTATGCCAGTGAATTCACAATATATACAGTGTATACCAGGGGTCGTCAACTCCAGTCCTGGAGGACCACTGTGGCTGCAGGTTTTCATTCGAACCCTTTTTTTTAACGAGTGTCCTGTTTGTGTTGCTAATTAACTTCTTGTGAATTAATTGTAATTAAATTGCTTTTTTAAAGATTTGTTCCCCTGAATTTATTCATCATTCCTCTGAATTACTTCATTCTTTCTTTTAATGGCACCCAAACAGAAATGAAATGTGAAGTGAGGGAGCCAACAGAAGACCAACTAAGTCAGGGCCTCAAACTGCAACCAATTTCACTCCAACCAGCTGCTTACTGAGTTGCCGATTCCTGTCGTTAATTAAACCCGTTCTTTAATTCAATGGCTTGTTGCTGCTCTCGTGGTGCATTACAAGACATTTTTAAAATTGTTGATTTTCTCTTTCTAAGAGCGCTGTTAAAATGTTTTGGGGTCCTGAGCAGATCGACATTCCTGAGACCTTCACCTTTCTTTATTTTCAGATATTGTGTGATGGACACCAGTTATTTTGGCTCATTTTGTATCTCATTATTGTTTGGCTGCTAATTAAGGAAAAAGCAACAATGAAGGGGTCTGAGTCTTCAAGAGCAAGTCAGTTACAATGAATTCAAAAGAAATTCATTAGCAGCAAAAACAGGTCACTCATTAAGAAATGGGTCAGAATGAAAACCTGCAGCCACAGTGGTCCTACAGGACCGGATTTGGCGACCCCTGGTGTATACCATTTGATGTGTGGTTCTTTTTTGGTTCAGTTTTGTAAAATCTCTTTATTAGAGAAAAAATGTAAAGTCTTATCATGGTGTAACTTTGTTCTTCATGTGCGCCAGTGTTTTGGGCTTAGTCTGTGTTTTGTTGCTAGTCACAATGTCAGCAGCCATGCCACCTGCACTTCAGAACAGGTTATCCATCTGAAGCTAAGCATATTTAGGCCCGGCCAGTACTTGGATGGGGAGCCATTTAGAAAAAAATCTTGAGTTGCTGCTGGAAGAGGTGTTGGTGAGACCAGTAGGTGGCGCTTGCCCTGTAGTCTGCCCCAGTGCAGTGGTGAGGACACTGGGCTATAAAAATAGTGCAGTCTTTCAGAAAAGATGAAACACCAAGGTCTTGATTCTCAATGGTCATTAAACATCCCTTGGCATGGTAAGGTGTATCGTTGTATCCTGGTTAATTGCCCCTCCTGGCCCCTTAATCATACCCTGTCTCCAATTGGCTCTCTTTCACTCCTTCGTCACCTAATAGCTAATGTGTGGTGAGCATACTGGCATGATAATGGCTGCCATTGCATCATCCAGGTGGGTGCTACACATTGGTGGTGGATGAACTGCTTCCCCTCTGTCTAAGTAAAGTGCTTTGAGTAGCAAGAAAAGTGCTATATAAATGTAAAGAATTACCGTGTATACTCTCGGATAAGTTGGGACCATATAATTTCTGGTATTTTATAATGTCGGTCGTATAAGGCGAATGAAGAAAACTCACGCTATTGGTCCAAGAGATTATGATATGCTAATGTCCACCTGAGAGAGTAACCACGGAGCACACAGCCTTTTTTTTCCCAAACCTTTCCATGTTTTCGACAATCTTGAGGCAAAGCGAATTCGGACGTATTTGTTCGTCACTTGTCCTTACCTTTGCACCGACCATGAAATGTGGGATAATATCTTCTAGTGTTAGCCCACTTATATCAGATGTTAGAAATAACTCTTCCCTTTCTCGTCACACTGTATTATAGTGAGCTCTCATTGGGGCAGACCCTTTTTCAGACCACTTAATCCTGATCCTGTAGAAGGAAAATTTTTTATTAGCATAAGAGAATAGCAAATTAACATATAGAGCCATAAAAAGTAATTAAAAGCTTCTAAAACATTAGATTAAGCATAAATTAGAATATTAAAGCAAATACGATAGGTCTAGCAAATAGTTAACTAAAAAATCAGTTATATTACATTATTTTTTAGGCTTACATTAAAATTTCCAAAGTAAGAAAAGAACAGCTAATTGATAGACCGAGACCAGTTTTGGACAGGATAAGAGTTTGAGAACACCTGTGATTCAAGGCTAGGAAGCGATAACACAGAGAAGAGGCCTCTGAAAGCAGCTGGGCTGATGAATCAGCAGAAAGGCAACAAAAGGCTTTTGCTGTAAGCAGGGTCACGCTGACCTAATGCATGAAGAGAAAATCTTAGTAAATTCAGGCATTAGCAAAAATATTATAAGAATATATTAGCAATTAACTTCAGTGTAGAAATTAAGACAAATCAAGCATGCCAAGCAATGATTAAATGAAAGCACATACTATACTTCTTTTTAATTAAAGCTTAAGTTTCAGGTCACTATTGTAAAAAGTTTGGAAGGCTTGAGAGAGAAAACGATGAGAGGAAACCCATATATGGAATTGAAGCCTTGGCCAGTTAGAGAAAATGGGAACAGCATAGAAAGATAACACATTCCATAAGGGGGCCAGTGATAGGAAGAGTAAGAAGATGATAAGGGTTCCCATGGAAACTCAAGGTGTGGCGGACAGGAGTAGAAGGGAGTCAGAGAAGAGGTTGGGAGGAAGCCATCCACCCAGTCTTAGACCAATCAAAATAAGCCAAACAGACACCAAGAGGAATAATGGACAGTAAAACCAGGTGCAGAATGAGCTAATCGAATGCGGCCAAAATGATAAGAAATTGTTGTAATGATCAGGGCTCAATCTCATTTGGCCAAATTGGGTTGAGTCCGTGTGGTTGATTTATTGCAATAAAGCCTTAAAACTCTGTCGGTCTATCTCGAGTCCTAATAGCCTTTATTTTTAGGTAAAAAGCCTTCTGATGATGAATTTTTTGCCACGACAATCCCAGTTGGTCTGACATGATACTCCTCTCTTCTGTTCTCATTTGATTTTGTTCTTGCCATACGTGAAAACCTACTGAATAAATCCTTTGGGTCGATACATAACAAAACATGAACACTGAGTAAAACAACAGGCCATATTGAAGATGATCTTTATCCTTTTGATTGTGTTTGACAGTCGTGTCCCACTTTTGTCTTTACATTATAATCGAGAAACAGTTTGCCACAATGACTTTGCTTCTACCCTTGATGCTAATTTTATGAAGTCACCGCTCATTTCAGTTCCTTCTGAAGTACGGTATCAGATGTAAGCCTGGCTTTCATGTCTCTATGAACCGGTTTTAATTGGATCGCCCCTTTAATGGATTATTTCAAGGTCATTTCTCACTTCCTTATGCAATGGAAGTTTAAAATATGCATGCCGCATGAGGTCAACAGAAATGATCTCTTCTATATAACATTAGATTATTTTAAATAAAAAAGTGATGTTATTTTTTGGAAAAGTATAGTGCCCTCTATAAAGTTTGGGAAAAAAGACCCATTTTTCATTGATTTAGTCCTCTGCTCCACAGTTTAAAATTACAAATCAAACAATTCATTATTCAAATCAGTATGGAGAGCACTATATATAAAATCTTGAATGTAGATTTAAGAATTGTTTAATTGTTTAATATTTGTAGCTCTGTTAGCATGCAGGCTATATTCTTACACTATTAAAGCACAGCTGCTGTGATCCTCTGTTGTAATGTCATCAAATGTTTTTAGTTTCTATCATCAGTTTTCTTTCTGAAAGCACATTCAACACACACTAAGTTTAGAATAATTAGTTAAGCCAACCAGTATGTACTTGGGGGGGGGAAAGTGGGCTCTGTGGAGAAAACCCCACTAACACTGAAGTAATTCTGACGGTGTGGGTCCGGCTACAGCTACATGCTCACTGTTTCAGATTTGGGAACCTCCTGAACCCGACACCACCGATAGTCATGACCCGGATGAGCTGGACAAATGAGGACACCACATGAAGCAAGGGAAAAGTGCAAAAGTGTACAGTGCTTTTATTAAAAACAAATCAAAAGCAGTGTTCAAATAGTGCAGTGCCCAAAACTCCATAAACTAATAATCGATAAAAACATGTGAAATGGGTAGAGGTTAAAATCCAAGAACAAATCCTTTAACACGAGGTTAACACCATGGCAAGAAGTTGTCTTTTTAATTGGCGTCTCCCCTGCTTATCCCATGCGGGTCTTGCAATATGGGAGTTGCCCTATCAGCAGGTGCAGCTGACCATCAACTGGTCTGGTTGACTTCCGTCCTCTGGCTATGCACAGCTCCTTCGCCGGACCGAAACTCCGCTTCCCCAACAACCAGGGCACTCACCCTGGGGCTCTCCCTCCCAAGCCTCCTCGACTCCCGCTGCCTTCCGCAGTGAGCCGTTCAACTCCCTAGTCACTCCAGCTCCTTGGAACTGCTCATCAGGAGTGACTGCTTTCAGCTGCTTCGGAGTGTCAGCCATATACTCTTTCCAGGACTCTCCCCCCAGCTGCTGGCCTTTGCTCATATGAACCAGCTGCCCTCTGCTCGCTCAATCGCTCACACACTCCTACAGACTTCTACAGATTCCTTCTCGTCTCCATCCCTCTCTCTTTCCTCTAACCTCAATCTATTTTTTCCTTATTTCTCTCCTCCGCACTTGCACTTCTCCTTTTTATATGGGGACGTGGCACAGGTGTGGTGATTAGCAGCTCCCGGCATCAATTACAGCCACGGGTGACTCAGCACCTGTGCACTTTAGTGCAGAAACGCCCGTGCCACATCGCGCCCGGGCACTGCTCCCACCACACTACCACACAATCAGCCGCAGATCTCAATTTTATCACAGTAATGCCATGCTGATGTGCCATAGGACAAATGGTCTTTCCAAGTCAGAAATTTTATGTTAATGCTCTGTAAACTCAGAGCTGCAAGTTGGACAATTAGGAGAAAGCAAAATTACCCGAGTTCTGAGTTGTTATGAAATGCTAACTTTTTACCTTAATCCAAGGTATAAAATAAAAAAAAATAAACATATAAATGTAAAACTCTAGGGGGTGTAGTAGAGCCCCAGACACAACTACCAAAGACAGAGACCCAAGATGAAATAAAATAATAAAATTTTACAGAATACCTTTAGAGACTTCATCTAGAACAGGGGTGTCCAGCTTCGATCCTGGAGGGCCACAGTGTCTGCAGGTTTTCATTCTAACCCTTTTCCTAATCAATGACCAGTTTTCGCTGCTAATTAACTCCTTTTCCCTTAATTTTAAGAGCCCTGTTTTTAAGGATTCAGTCCTCTGAATTGATTCGTTTCCTCATTAAATGGCAGGCAAACAGAAATTAGATCTGAAACGAGCCAACAGATGACCAGCTAAATTGGAACATCAAACTCCAACCAATTTCATGCCAACCAGTTTCTTAATCAGAAGGCCATTCTTGTTGTTAATTAAACATTTTTTTTTAATTCTATGGCTTGTTGCTGCTCTCATTCTGCCATAGTAGACATTTTGAAAATAGCCGATTTTTCATTTTTTGTCTAAGAACACTGTCAAGATGTTTCTGTGACCTGAGAAATCATCATTTATTGAGACCTCCTTTACTTTCAGATATTGTGTGATGGACACAGGTTAGCTAGTCATGGGGTGGCTCGTTTTGTGTCTCATTATTGTTTGGCTGTTAATTAAGGAAAAAAGAAACAATTGAGGGGGTCTGTGTCAAGTCCATTAAATTGAAAGTAAAAGAAATTAAATAGCACTGACTAATTAAGAAGATGGTTAGAGTGAAAACCTGCAGCCACTGTGGCCATCCGGGAATGGAGTTGGACACCACTGATCTAGTCAGTCAAGCACAATACAATGCAATACAATATCACATGTTTCAATTCTTCCCTTTTTCCTCCTTGGCAAGTCTTGTCCTCCTCCTCCTGATTCCAACTTGGCTGGGTGAGGTCAAGTGGCTTCCTTTATGCCAGACCCGACAGTACTTCTGGTGCCACCAGAGGCAGAACGCCCTTAACCCTTGAACCACAGGTACCGGCTATAGTCAGTTCGCAATGTAACTTGCCAGCACGCCGGAGCCGAGTATATTCGGTAAAGTACATTAATTGAATGCCGCAAGTGGCTAAAGTCAGTTTCCAGTGCAATTTGGAAGCACACCGGAGCTGAGTATATTCGGCGACATACATTCAGCAATGTACATTCATTGAACTCTGCAACCGGCTAAAGTTGTTTCCCAGTGCAATTTGCCAGCAAGCCAGAGCCGAGTATATTTGGCGACTTATATTCATTGAATGCTGCAACCGGTTCACAGAGCAATCTGCCAGCACGCTGGAGCTGATCAGTCCGCGCCATACATTCGTTGAGTAGCCAGCTCATGACCACTAGCAACCCCTAGTGAATCAGCATCATTGTCCCTGGGATTCAGCTGCTGCACTAGACTAGCCTGCAAGCATCAGCGTTGGCCTCTGTGTGCTCGTGTGCACCCAGTTGGCGCAGTCGGTGATTTACTGAATCTCATCAATGGTGTCAGTTGCACCTTGTACATGTATAGGGTGGTCCAGATCTAATTATGCAATTTTCATTACGCTATAACCTATTAAGTTTGTTACATAGAAAATCACCTGAAAAATGTCAGACATCGTGAACATGAAGAATCGTCTTCGCATAAATCAAAGTCATCCAGATGATTTGGATCTGCATAATTAGATCTGGACCACCCTGTAATAATAGATTGTTGCAGTAGTTTTTTTTTTTTACAGTTTATTTGGCAGTGTGTAAAGTGATCAGTGTTACAATAATTGTGATGATCTCTCATGGAAAAAAAATATGTGTTCCATTAAAATTTCACATTTTCTTTGTGAATTGTGACATTTTCTCAAAAAGTGTAGCAAAAAAGTATTTGGTGTCCAGGGGTGCATTAACCCCAGGAGTATGTGGCAGTTTAAGGGTTAAACTAGCAATTCCTTCTCCTCACAAACCCCTCCTAAGAAAGTCAGCTGGGCCAAGCACTGGGACTACAACTCCCATGCAGCCCTGCGGGTGTGTACATGAGAAATCCAACAGAGGGATGCTGCCATCTGTCTTTCTGGGGGAGCACATGGTCCCATGAGACAAGAAACATCTGTTATAAAACCTTCCCAGCCAGTTAAGGGATGGTTACTCATCTCAGGCGGGATGTGGCATCCATCAGCCAGAAATTATATTTTGTGGTCAAATTGAATTTGAAGCAAAATGACACACATTTAGAATGTTTAGTTTTCTTGTTATTTCCATGAAAAACGCCATTTATCCTTAACTGATGTTAACTGCAACTCCCTTTTGCCTTTGTGTGCGCCACGGAGATTTATTTGAGCCTCTGGGCATTTTTGAAAGATGAATATAAAATTTTTATTTTTAAAGCTCCGGCATTGGCCGTATTACTAGACAGATTTTGGGGGTCTCCACCCCCTGTGTTGGCCCAAGCTTGAGGTTATTTCAGATTCTTTTTGCTCCCCATGTTATTTTGCTGCTCTGAAGCCCAACATTGTAAAAATACTTGACAGTAATTGCTATATTTCTTTTCATTTTTGATATGCTCATTGTTTTATTTATATAAAATGAATTTAGAGATTTAAGTATGTGTCTTGTTTTTTGTATATTTGAGAGCAAACCAGGAGAAGAGTAAAGGACAGAATCAGGAGATCAACAAGCATGACTGATGCCAGAAACGAGTGACAAAACTCATGGACAAACATTCGCAAGCACAAAGTCAGAACCAGAGAAATAAAACCAAATTACCAAAAAGGATTTTCTATCCAAAACTCGGATGGGGAAATGCACCTTTAGCCGACCTTTCAACCTGTTGTGTTGATTATGTTCAGCTCAAGAAAATCCGAGCACATCTCTCCAGTTTTGATGTCACTACACTGGTTACCTGTGCCATTTAGAATTGACTTTAAAATATTGATTATGGTTTAGAAAGCCTTCAATAATCTGCTCCATCCTATATTTCAGAATGTCTTTCACCTTACACTCCAAATCATAACCTAAATGTAGCCGGCGAAGTCGAGCACGGGCAAAACGCGTGCCGAAAGAGAACTCTCATTCCAAAGGTTCATTTTTAAAGTATTTAGTGAAAGTTAAAAGCAGGTAATCCACACAAGAATAAAGGAAAAATAGTTACATATGTAGAATAAAAGGCAAAAAAAAAAAAGAAAAAATGTATCTTCTATAAACTTAGCTTTTCTTGAGAAACTTTAGTTATTTCTTTACTTAAGTTATTTACTTCTTCTTTCTATAGTTAAAGGTTCTTAATTTCTTCTTCTGTATGCCTTAAGCACACGGCATCATGCTTATATAAGCGCGCTATCTTTATGTGTTATTTCACACACTTAAAGAGCCAGTAGGCATGGGCACGAGCACGGTTTAAAACCGTATGCCCTCTGTGCCATACACATGGCAAGGCTGTCACTAACTGACGAATAATGTTTACTCAAAGCAGTTAGAAATGGCAAGAATATACCAATACAATTCTACTTATGGGGGTTATAGGAACCTCCAATAGATTATGCATTGTCATCTAGTAAAATATTCATGAATCTTATAGAGCTAGGAAAAT